>NW_028295596.1:600000-835762 GCF_964341445.2 Mesoplodon mirus
GGGTGCCCGGGCGAGGGTCCTAAGCGTCCGGAAAAGCCTACGAACGTTCAAATGATGCAGAACTGCGACTAAGACTCCATGGAAACTGCTCCACGCTTCCGCTCCAGCAGGGCAAGTCAAGGCCTCACGTGAGGTAAGTACTCATGTCCAGTTTCCCTTTAGCTCTAGAGCATGACAGGATGAGCTCCTGACCAGGCTATGGAAGCACACTGTTTCTTCAGCGGAAAGTCCTTTTCTTCCCAGGGAGCTGCTTACAGTGTCTCCAGGCCCGTCAGAAACACTGTGTTTTAGGAACCTGCAAGGCAGCATGAAAGGAGCTTTCAAAGCGGGCAAGCAGGGCTTCTCTGGCGGCGCTGTGTTTGAGACTCGTCCACGCTATGGAAGCACACTGTTTCTTCAGCGGAAAGTCCTTTTCTTCCCAGGGAGCTGCTTACAGTGTCTCCAGGCCCGTCAGAAACACTGTGTTTTAGGAACCTGCAAGGCAGCATGAAAGGAGCTTTCAAAGCGGGCAAGCAGGGCTTCTCTCTGGCGGCGCTGTGTTTGAGACTCGACCACGCTATGGAAGCACACTGTTTCTTCAGCGAAAATTCCTTTTCTTCCCAGGGAGCTGCTTACAGTGTCTCCAGGCCCGCCAGAAACACTGTGTTATAGGAACTTGCAAGGCAGCATGAAAGGAGCTTTCAAAGCGGGCAAGCAGGGCTTCTCTGGCGGCGCTGTGTTTGAGACTCGACCACGCTATGGAAGCACACTGTTTCTTCAGCGGAAAGTCCTTTTCTTCCCAGGGAGCTGCTTACAGTGTCTCCAGGCCCGTCAGAAACACTGTGTTTTAGGAACCTGCAAGGCAGCATGAAAGGAGCTTTCAAAGCGGGCAAGCAGGGCTTCTCTGGCGGCGCTGTGTTTGAGACTCGACCACGCTATGGAAGCACACTGTTTCTTCAGCGGAAAGTCCTTTTCTTCCCAGGGAGCTGCTTACAGTGTCTCCAGGCCCGTCAGAAACACTGTGTTTTAGGAACCTGCAAGGCAGCATGAAAGGAGCTTTCAAAGCGGGCAAGCAGGGCTTCTCTGGCGGCGCTGTGTTTGAGACTCCGACTGCATTGAGCCCTGCATACCGGGTCTACAGGCCCGTCAAAAACCCTGTTTCTTCGGAAGCTGCAAGGCAGCATGAATGGGGATTTCAAAATGGGAAAGCAAGGCTTGTGCCACCAGGCCCCCATTTCCAGTGAACCCGCAGCCTCTGTCCTTGCCCTTTCTAACAAATCATAAGACACTCCAGGGGCACACTGGTCACACTTGCCTGAATCAACTTTTCTGCACAGGGTGTTCTGCATGGAGCGAGCTCCCTCATCCAAGGATCGTGCGAGGAAAGCTATTGGGCCTTGGCCATTTTGAAGTCCTACAGAATGACAGGAAGAACTGTGCTTCAGTTGCAGTAGGAATGCAAGCCGACTTACTCCCGTCGCTGTGGGGTCTTCGGGTATGAGTGCCTAGAAGGAAAGCGAAGCAGATTGTTTTTCTAAGTACAGCTCAGATGAGGGCAACGAGGCAGACTTCCATGGCATGTAGGACGGGAGCAAAGAGATGTCCTGCAGCTGTTGGATGGCTGAGGAAATCTAGCTGTCCCGAGGACGAGTGCCGTGTGTTGCCCTACACTCGGCGTACACACAGTGACTCTGAAGGGATCCCGGCCTGGATGTTTCTGTCTGAGCAGCCCAGAGGAGCCTGCCGCTCCTCAGTGATTTTGTAGGGAACAGGGTGCCCGGGCGAGGGTCCTAAGCGTCCGGAAAAGCCTACGAACGTTCAAATGATGCAGAACTGCGACTAAGACTTCATGGAAACTGCTCCACGCTTCCGCTCCAGCAGGGCAAGTCAAGGCCTCACGTGAGGTAAGTACTCATGTCCAGTTTCCCTTTAGCTCTAGAGCATGACAGGATGAGCTCCTGACCAGGCTATGGAAGCACACTGTTTCTTCAGCGGAAAGTCCTTTTCTTCCCAGGGAGCTGCTTACAGTGTCTCCAAGCCCGTCAGAAACACTGTGTTTTAGGAACCTGCAAGGCAGCATGAAAGGAGCTTTCAAAGCGGGCAAGCAGGGCTTCTCTGGCGGCGCTGTGTTTGAGACTCGTCCACGCTATGGAAGCACACTGTTTCTTCAGCGGAAAGTCCTTTTCTTCCCAGGGAGCTGCTTACAGTGTCTCCAGGCCCGTCAGAAACACTGTGTTTTAGGAACCTGCAAGGCAGCATGAAAGGAGCTTTCAAAGCGGGCAAGCAGGGCTTCTCTGGCGGCGCTGTGTTTGAGACTCGACCACGCTATGGAAGCACACTGTTTCTTCAGCGGAAAGTCCTTTTCTTCCCAGGGAGCTGCTTACAGTGTCTCCAGGCCCGTCAGAAACACTGTGTTTTAGGAACCTGCAAGGCAGCATGAAAGGAGCTTTCAAAGCGGGCAAGCAGGGCTTCTCTCTGGCGGCGCTGTGTTTGAGACTCGACCACGCTATGGAAGCACATTGTTTCTTCAGCGAAAATTCCTTTTCTTCCCAGGGAGCTGCTTACAGTGTCTCCAGGCCCGTCAGAAACACTGTGTTTTAGGAACCTGCAAGGCAGCATGAAAGGAGCTTTCAAAGCGGGCAAGCAGGGCTTCTCTGGCGGCGCTGTGTTTGAGACTCGACCACGCTATGGAAGCACACTGTTTCTTCAGCGGAAAGTCCTTTTCTTCCCAGGGAGCTGCTTACAGTGTCTCCAGGCCCGTCAGAAACACTGTGTTTTAGGAACCTGCAAGGCAGCATGAAAGGAGCTTTCAAAGCGGGCAAGCAGGGCTTCTCTCTGGCGGCGCTGTGTTTGAGACTCGACCACGCTATGGAAGCACACTGTTTCTTCAGCGGAAAGTCCTTTTCTTCCCAGGGAGCTGCTTACAGTGTCTCCAGGCCCGTCAGAAACACTGTGTTTTAGGAACCTGCAAGGCAGCATGAAAGGAGCTTTCAAAGCGGGCAAGCAGGGCTTCTCTGGCGGCGCTGTGTTTGAGACTCGACCACGCTATGGAAGCACACTGTTTCTTCAGCGGAAAGTCCTTTTCTTCCCAGGGAGCTGCTTACAGTGTCTCCAGGCCCGTCAGAAACACTGTGTTTTAGGAACCTGCAAGGCAGCATGAAAGGAGCTTTCAAAGCGGGCAAGCAGGGCTTCTCTGGCGGCGCTGTGTTTGAGACTCCGACTGCATTGAGCCCTGCATACCGGGTCTACAGGCCCGTCAAAAACCCTATTTCTTCGGAAGCTGCAAGGCAGCATGAATGGGGATTTCAAAATGGGAAAGCAAGGCTTGTGCCACCAGGCCCCCATTTCCAGTGAACCCGCAGCCTCTGTCCTTGCCCTTTCTAACAAATCATAAGACACTCCAGGGGCACACTGGTCACACTTGCCTGAATCAACTTTTCTGCACAGGGTGTTCTGCATGGAGCGAGCTCCCTCATCCAAGGATCGTGCGAGGAAAGCTATTGGGCCTTGGCCATTTTGAAGTCCTACAGAATGACAGGAAGAACTGTGCTTCAGTTGCAGTAGGAATGCAAGCCGACTTACTCCCGTCGCTGTGGGGTCTTCGGGTATGAGTGCCTAGAAGGAATGCGAAGCAGATTGTTTTTCTAAGTACAGCTCAGATGAGGGCAACGAGGCAGACTTCCATGGCATGTAGGACGGGAGCAAAGAGATGTCCTGCAGCTGTTGGATGGCTGAGGAAATCTAGCTGTCCCGAGGACGAGTGCCGTGTGTTGCCCTACACTCGGCGTACACACAGTGACTCTGAAGGGATCCCGGCCTGGATGTTTCTGTCTGAGCAGCCCAGAGGAGCCTGCCGCTCCTCAGTGATTTTGTAGGGAACAGGGTGCCCGGGCGAGGGTCCTAAGCGTCCGGAAAAGCCTACGAACGTTCAAATGATGCAGAACTGCGACTAAGACCTCATGGAAACTGCTCCACGCTTCCGCTCCAGCAGGGCAAGTCAAGGCCTCACGTGAGGTAAGTACTCATGTCCAGTTTCCCTTTAGCTCTAGAGCATGACAGGATGAGCTCCTGACCAGGCTATGGAAGCACACTGTTTCTTCAGCGGAAAGTCCTTTTCTTCCCAGGGAGCTGCTTACAGTGTCTCCAGGCCCGTCAGAAACACTGTGTTTTAGGAACCTGCAAGGCAGCATGAAAGGAGCTTTCAAAGCGGGCAAGCAGGGCTTCTCTGGCGGCGCTGTGTTTGAGACTCGACCACGCTATGGAAGCACACTGTTTCTTCAGCGGAAAGTCCTTTTCTTCCCAGGGAGCTGCTTACAGTGTCTCCAGGCCCGTCAGAAACACTGTGTTTTAGGAACCTGCAAGGCAGCATGAAAGGAGCTTTCAAAGCGGGCAAGCAGGGCTTCTCTCTGGCGGCGCTGTGTTTGAGACTCGACCACGCTATGGAAGCACACTGTTTCTTCAGCGGAAAGTCCTTTTCTTCCCAGGGAGCTGCTTACAGTGTCTCCAGGCCCGTCAGAAACACTGTGTTTTAGGAACCTGCAAGGAAGCATGAAAGGAGCTTTCAAAGCGGGCAAGCAGGGCTTCTCTGGCGGCGCTGTGTTTGAGACTCGACCACGCTATGGAAGCACACTGTTTCTTCAGCGGAAAGTCCTTTTCTTCCCAGGGAGCTGCTTACAGTGTCTCCAGGCCCGTCAGAAACACTGTGTTTTAGGAACCTGCAAGGCAGCATGAAAGGAGCTTTCAAAGCGGGCAAGCAGGGCTTCTCTGGCGGCGCTGTGTTTGAGACTCGACCACGCTATGGAAGCACACTGTTTCTTCAGCGGAAAGTCCTTTTCTTCCCAGGGAGCTGCTTACAGTGTCTCCAGGCCCGTCAGAAACACTGTGTTTTAGGAACCTGCAAGGCAGCATGAAAGGAGCTTTCAAAGCGGGCAAGCAGGGCTTCTCTGGCGGCGCTGTGTTAGAGACTCGACCACGCTATGGAAGCACACTGTTTCTTCAGCGGAAAGTCCTTTTCTTCCCAGGGAGCTGCTTACAGTGTCTCCAGGCCCGTCAGAAACACTGTGTTTTAGGAACCTGCAAGGCAGCATGAAAGGAGCTTTCAAAGCGGGCAAGCGGGGCTTCTCTGGCGGCGCTGTGTTTGAGACTCGACCACGCTATGGAAGCACACTGTTTCTTCAGCGGAAAGTCCTTTTCTTCCCAGGGAGCTGCTTACAGTGTCTCCAGGCCCGTCAGAAACACTGTGTTTTAGGAACCTGCAAGGCAGCATGAAAGGAGCTTTCAAAGCGGGCAAGCAGGGCTTCTCTGGCGGCGGTGTGTTTGAGACTCGACCACGCTATGGAAGCACACTGTTTCTTCAGCGGAAAGTCCTTTTCTTCCCAGGGAGCTGCTTACAGTGTCTCCAGGCCCGCCAGAAACACTGTGTTTTAGGAACCTGCAAGGCAGCATGAAAGGAGCTTTCAAAGCGGGCAAGCAGGGCTTCTCTCTGGCGGCGCTGTGTTTGAGACTCGACCGCGCTATGGAAGCACACTGTTTCTTCAGCGGAAAGTCCTTTTCTTCCCAGGGAGCTGCTTACAGTGTCTCCAGGCCCGTCAGAAACACTGTGTTTTAGGAACCTGCAAGGCAGCATGAAAGGAGCTTTCAAAGCGGGCAAGCAGGGCTTCTCTGGCGGCGCTGTGTTTGAGACTCGACCACGCTATGGAAGCACACTGTTTCTTCAGCGGAAAGTCCTTTTCTTCCCAGGGAGCTGCTTACAGTGTCTCCAGGCCCGTCAGAAACACTGTGTTTTAGGAACCTGCAAGGCAGCATGAAAGGAGCTTTCAAAGCGGGCAAGCAGGGCTTCTCTGGCGGCGCTGTGTTTGAGACTCGACCACGCTATTGAAGCACACTGTTTCTTCAGCGGAAAGTCCTTTTCTTCCCAGGGAGCTGCTTACAGTGTCTCCAGGCCCGTCAGAAACACTGTGTTTTAGGAACCTGCAAGGCAGCATGAAAGGAGCTTTCAAAGCGGGCAAGCAGGGCTTCTCTGGCGGCGCTGTGTTTGAGACTCGACCACGCTATGGAAGCACACTGTTTCTTCAGCGGAAAGTCCTTTTCTTCCCAGGGAGCTGCTTACAGTGTCTCCAGGCCCGTCAGAAACACTGTGTTTTAGGAACCTGCAAGGCAGCATGAAAGGAGCTTTCAAAGCGGGCAAGCAGGGCTTCTCTGGCGGCGCTGTGTTTGAGACTCCGACTGCATTGAGCCCTGCATACCGGGTCTACAGGCCCGTCAAAAACCCTGTTTCTTCGGAAGCTGCAAGGCAGCATGAATGGGGATTTCAAAATGGGAAAGCAAGGCTTGTGCCACCAGGCCCCCATTTCCAGTGAACCCGCAGCCTCTGTCCTTGCCCTTTCTAACAAATCATAAGACACTCCAGGGGCACACTGGTCACACTTGCCTGAATCAACTTTTCTGCACAGGGTGTTCTGCATGGAGCGAGCTCCCTCATCCAAGGATCGTGCGAGGAAAGCTATTGGGCCTTGGCCATTTTGAAGTCCTACAGAATGACAGGAAGAACTGTGCTTCAGTTGCAGTAGGAATGCAAGCCGACTTACTCCCGTCGCTGTGGGGTCTTCGGGTATGAGTGCCTAGAAGGAATGCGAAGCAGATTGTTTTTCTAAGTACAGCTCAGATGAGGGCAACGAGGCAGACTTCCATGGCATGTAGGACGGGAGCAAAGAGATGTCCTGCAGCTGTTGGATGGCTGAGGAAATCTAGCTGTCCCGAGGACGAGTGCCGTGTGTTGCCCTACACTCGGCGTACACACAGTGACTCTGAAGGGATCCCGGCCTGGATGTTTCTGTCTGAGCAGCCCAGAGGAGCCTGCCGCTCCTCAGTGATTTTGTAGGGAACAGGGTGCCCGGGCGAGGGTCCTAAGCGTCCGGAAAAGCCTACGAACGTTCAAATGATGCAGAACTGCGACTAAGACCTCATGGAAACTGCTCCACGCTTCCGCTCCAGCAGGGCAAGTCAAGGCCTCACGTGAGGTAAGTACTCATGTCCAGTTTCCCTTTAGCTCTAGAGCATGACAGGATGAGCTCCTGACCAGGCTATGGAAGCACACTGTTTCTTCAGCGGAAAGTCCTTTTCTTCCCAGGGAGCTGCTTACAGTGTCTCCAGGCCCGTCAGAAACACTGTGTTTTAGGAACCTGCAAGGCAGCATGAAAGGAGCTTTCAAAGCGGGCAAGCAGGGCTTCTCTGGCGGCGCTGTGTTTGAGACTCGTCCACGCTATGGAAGCACACTGTTTCTTCAGCGGAAAGTCCTTTTCTTCCCAGGGAGCTGCTTACAGTGTCTCCAGGCCCGTCAGAAACACTGTGTTTTAGGAACCTGCAAGGCAGCATGAAAGGAGCTTTCAAAGCGGGCAAGCAGGGCTTCTCTCTGGCGGCGCTGTGTTTGAGACTCGACCACGCTATGGAAGCACACTGTTTCTTCAGCGGAAAGTCCTTTTCTTCCCAGGGAGCTGCTTACAGTGTCTCCAGGCCCGTCAGAAACACTGTGTTTTAGGAACCTGCAAGGCAGCATGAAAGGAGCTTTCAAAGCGGGCAAGCAGGGCTTCTCTGGCGGCGCTGTGTTTGAGACTCGACCACGCTATGGAAGCACACTGTTTCTTCAGCGGAAAGTCCTTTTCTTCCCAGGGAGCTGCTTACAGTGTCTCCAGGCCCGTCAGAAACACTGTGTTTTAGGAACCTGCAAGGCAGCATGAAAGGAGCTTTCAAAGCGGGCAAGCAGGGCTTCTCTCTGGCGGCGCTGTGTTTGAGACTCGACCACGCTATGGAAGCACACTGTTTCTTCAGCGAAAATTCCTTTTCTTCCCAGGGAGCTGCTTACAGTGTCTCCAGGCCCGCCAGAAACACTGTGTTATAGGAACTTGCAAGGCAGCATGAAAGGAGCTTTCAAAGCGGGCAAGCAGGGCTTCTCTGGCGGCGCTGTGTTTGAGACTCGACCACGCTATGGAAGCACACTGTTTCTTCAGCGGAAAGTCCTTTTCTTCCCAGGGAGCTGCTTACAGTGTCTCCAGGCCCGTCAGAAACACTGTGTTTTAGGAACCTGCAAGGCAGCATGAAAGGAGCTTTCAAAGCGGGCAAGCAGGGCTTCTCTGGCGGCGCTGTGTTTGAGACTCGACCACGCTATGGAAGCACACTGTTTCTTCAGCGGAAAGTCCTTTTCTTCCCAGGGAGCTGCTTACAGTGTCTCCAGGCCCGTCAGAAACACTGTGTTTTAGGAACCTGCAAGGCAGCATGAAAGGAGCTTTCAAAGCGGGCAAGCAGGGCTTCTCTGGCGGCGCTGTGTTTGAGACTCCGACTGCATTGAGCCCTGCATACCGGGTCTACAGGCCCGTCAAAAACCCTGTTTCTTCGGAAGCTGCAAGGCAGCATGAATGGGGATTTCAAAATGGGAAAGCAAGGCTTGTGCCACCAGGCCCCCATTTCCAGTGAACCCGCAGCCTCTGTCCTTGCCCTTTCTAACAAATCATAAGACACTCCAGGGGCACACTGGTCACACTTGCCTGAATCAACTTTTCTGCACAGGGTGTTCTGCATGGAGCGAGCTCCCTCATCCAAGGATCGTGCGAGGAAAGCTATTGGGCCTTGGCCATTTTGAAGTCCTACAGAATGACAGGAAGAACTGTGCTTCAGTTGCAGTAGGAATGCAAGCCGACTTACTCCCGTCGCTGTGGGGTCTTCGGGTATGAGTGCCTAGAAGGAATGCGAAGCAGATTGTTTTTCTAAGTACAGCTCAGATGAGGGCAACGAGGCAGACTTCCATGGCATGTAGGACGGGAGCAAAGAGATGTCCTGCAGCTGTTGGATGGCTGAGGAAATCTAGCTGTCCCGAGGACGAGTGCCGTGTGTTGCCCTACACTCGGCGTACACACAGTGACTCTGAAGGGATCCCGGCCTGGATGTTTCTGTCTGAGCAGCCCAGAGGAGCCTGCCGCTCCTCAGTGATTTTGTAGGGAACAGGGTGCCCGGGCGAGGGTCCTAAGCGTCCGGAAAAGCCTACGAACGTTCAAATGATGCAGAACTGCGACTAAGACTCCATGGAAACTGCTCCACGCTTCCGCTCCAGCAGGGCAAGTCAAGGCCTCACGTGAGGTAAGTACTCATGTCCAGTTTCCCTTTAGCTCTAGAGCATGACAGGATGAGCTCCTGACCAGGCTATGGAAGCACACTGTTTCTTCAGCGGAAAGTCCTTTTCTTCCCAGGGAGCTGCTTACAGTGTCTCCAAGCCCGTCAGAAACACTGTGTTTTAGGAACCTGCAAGGCAGCATGAAAGGAGCTTTCAAAGCGGGCAAGCAGGGCTTCTCTGGCGGCGCTGTGTTTGAGACTCGTCCACGCTATGGAAGCACACTGTTTCTTCAGCGGAAAGTCCTTTTCTTCCCAGGGAGCTGCTTACAGTGTCTCCAGGCCCGTCAGAAACACTGTGTTTTAGGAACCTGCAAGGCAGCATGAAAGGAGCTTTCAAAGCGGGCAAGCAGGGCTTCTCTGGCGGCGCTGTGTTTGAGACTCGACCACGCTATGGAAGCACACTGTTTCTTCAGCGGAAAGTCCTTTTCTTCCCAGGGAGCTGCTTACAGTGTCTCCAGGCCCGTCAGAAACACTGTGTTTTAGGAACCTGCAAGGCAGCATGAAAGGAGCTTTCAAAGCGGGCAAGCAGGGCTTCTCTCTGGCGGCGCTGTGTTTGAGACTCGACCACGCTATGGAAGCACATTGTTTCTTCAGCGAAAATTCCTTTTCTTCCCAGGGAGCTGCTTACAGTGTCTCCAGGCCCGCCAGAAACACTGTGTTATAGGAACTTGCAAGGCAGCATGAAAGGAGCTTTCAAAGCGGGCAAGCAGGGCTTCTCTGGCGGCGCTGTGTTTGAGACTCGACCACGCTATGGAAGCACACTGTTTCTTCAGCGGAAAGTCCTTTTCTTCCCAGGGAGCTGCTTACAGTGTCTCCAGGCCCGTCAGAAACACTGTGTTTTAGGAACCTGCAAGGCAGCATGAAAGGAGCTTTCAAAGCGGGCAAGCAGGGCTTCTCTGGCGGCGCTGTGTTTGAGACTCGACCACGCTATGGAAGCACACTGTTTCTTCAGCGGAAAGTCCTTTTCTTCCCAGGGAGCTGCTTACAGTGTCTCCAGGCCCGTCAGAAACACTGTGTTTTAGGAACCTGCAAGGCAGCATGAAAGGAGCTTTCAAAGCGGGCAAGCAGGGCTTCTCTCTGGCGGCGCTGTGTTTGAGACTCGACCACGCTATGGAAGCACACTGTTTCTTCAGCGGAAAGTCCTTTTCTTCCCAGGGAGCTGCTTACAGTGTCTCCAGGCCCGTCAGAAACACTGTGTTTTAGGAACCTGCAAGGCAGCATGAAAGGAGCTTTCAAAGCGGGCAAGCAGGGCTTCTCTGGCGGCGCTGTGTTTGAGACTCGACCACGCTATGGAAGCACACTGTTTCTTCAGCGGAAAGTCCTTTTCTTCCCAGGGAGCTGCTTACAGTGTCTCCAGGCCCGTCAGAAACACTGTGTTTTAGGAACCTGCAAGGCAGCATGAAAGGAGCTTTCAAAGCGGGCAAGCAGGGCTTCTCTCTGGCGGCGCTGTGTTTGAGACTCGACCACGCTATGGAAGCACACTGTTTCTTCAGCGGAAAGTCCTTTTCTTCCCAGGGAGCTGCTTACAGTGTCTCCAGGCCCGTCAGAAACACTGTGTTTTAGGAACCTGCAAGGCAGCATGAAAGGAGCTTTCAAAGCGGGCAAGCAGGGCTTCTCTGGCGGCGCTGTGTTTGAGACTCGACCACGCTATGGAAGCACACTGTTTCTTCAGCGGAAAGTCCTTTTCTTCCCAGGGAGCTGCTTACAGTGTCTCCAGGCCCGTCAGAAACACTGTGTTTTAGGAACCTGCAAGGCAGCATGAAAGGAGCTTTCAAAGCGGGCAAGCAGGGCTTCTCTGGCGGCGCTGTGTTTGAGACTCGTCCACGCTATGGAAGCACACTGTTTCTTCAGCGGAAAGTCCTTTTCTTCCCAGGGAGCTGCTTACAGTGTCTCCAGGCCCGTCAGAAACACTGTGTTTTAGGAACCTGCAAGGCAGCATGAAAGGAGCTTTCAAAGCGGGCAAGCAGGGCTTCTCTCTGGCGGCGCTGTGTTTGAGACTCGACCACGCTATGGAAGCACACTGTTTCTTCAGCGGAAAGTCCTTTTCTTCCCAGGGAGCTGCTTACAGTGTCTCCAGGCCCGTCAGAAACACTGTGTTTTAGGAACCTGCAAGGCAGCATGAAAGGAGCTTTCAAAGCGGGCAAGCAGGGCTTCTCTGGCGGCGCTGTGTTTGAGACTCGACCACGCTATGGAAGCACACTGTTTCTTCAGCGGAAAGTCCTTTTCTTCCCAGGGAGCTGCTTACAGTGTCTCCAGGCCCGTCAGAAACACTGTGTTTTAGGAACCTGCAAGGCAGCATGAAAGGAGCTTTCAAAGCGGGCAAGCAGGGCTTCTCTGGCCGCGCTGTGTTTGAGACTCGACCACGCTATGGAAGCACACTGTTTCTTCAGCGGAAAGTCCTTTTCTTCCCAGGGAGCTGCTTACAGTGTCTCCAGGCCCGTCAGAAACACTGTGTTTTAGGAACCTGCAAGGCAGCATGAAAGGAGCTTTCAAAGCGGGCAAGCAGGGCTTCTCTGGCGGCGCTGTGTTTGAGACTCCGACTGCATTGAGCCCTGCATACCGGGTCTACAGGCCCGTCAAAAACCCTATTTCTTCGGAAGCTGCAAGGCAGCATGAATGGGGATTTCAAAATGGGAAAGCAAGGCTTGTGCCACCAGGCCCCCATTTCCAGTGAACCCGCAGCCTCTGTCCTTGCCCTTTCTAACAAATCATAAGACACTCCAGGGGCACACTGGTCACACTTGCCTGAATCAACTTTTCTGCACAGGGTGTTCTGCATGGAGCGAGCTCCCTCATCCAAGGATCGTGCGAGGAAAGCTATTGGGCCTTGGCCATTTTGAAGTCCTACAGAATGACAGGAAGAACTGTGCTTCAGTTGCAGTAGGAATGCAAGCCGACTTACTCCCGTCGCTGTGGGGTCTTCGGGTATGAGTGCCTAGAAGGAATGCGAAGCAGATTGTTTTTCTAAGTACAGCTCAGATGAGGGCAACGAGGCAGACTTCCATGGCATGTAGGACGGGAGCAAAGAGATGTCCTGCAGCTGTTGGATGGCTGAGGAAATCTAGCTGTCCCGAGGACGAGTGCCGTGTGTTGCCCTACACTCGGCGTACACACAGTGACTCTGAAGGGATCCCGGCCTGGATGTTTCTGTCTGAGCAGCCCAGAGGAGCCTGCCGCTCCTCAGTGATTTTGTAGGGAACAGGGTGCCCGGGCGAGGGTCCTAAGCGTCCGGAAAAGCCTACGAACGTTCAAATGATGCAGAACTGCGACTAAGACCTCATGGAAACTGCTCCACGCTTCCGCTCCAGCAGGGCAAGTCAAGGCCTCACGTGAGGTAAGTACTCATGTCCAGTTTCCCTTTAGCTCTAGAGCATGACAGGATGAGCTCCTGACCAGGCTATGGAAGCACACTGTTTCTTCAGCGGAAAGTCCTTTTCTTCCCAGGGAGCTGCTTACAGTGTCTCCAGGCCCGTCAGAAACACTGTGTTTTAGGAACCTGCAAGGCAGCATGAAAGGAGCTTTCAAAGCGGGCAAGCAGGGCTTCTCTGGCGGCGCTGTGTTTGAGACTCGTCCACGCTATGGAAGCACACTGTTTCTTCAGCGGAAAGTCCTTTTCTTCCCAGGGAGCTGCTTACAGTGTCTCCAGGCCCGTCAGAAACACTGTGTTTTAGGAACCTGCAAGGCAGCATGAAAGGAGCTTTCAAAGCGGGCAAGCAGGGCTTCTCTGGCGGCGCTGTGTTTGAGACTCCGACTGCATTGAGCCCTGCATACCGGGTCTACAGGCCCGTCAAAAACCCTGTTTCTTCGGAAGCTGCAAGGCAGCATGAATGGGGATTTCAAAATGGGAAAGCAAGGCTTGTGCCACCAGGCCCCCATTTCCAGTGAACCCGCAGCCTCTGTCCTTGCCCTTTCTAACAAATCATAAGACACTCCAGGGGCACACTGGTCACACTTGCCTGAATCAACTTTTCTGCACAGGGTGTTCTGCATGGAGCGAGCTCCCTCATCCAAGGATCGTGCGAGGAAAGCTATTGGGCCTTGGCCATTTTGAAGTCCTACAGAATGACAGGAAGAACTGTGCTTCAGTTGCAGTAGGAATGCAAGCCGACTTACTCCCGTCGCTGTGGGGTCTTCGGGTATGAGTGCCTAGAAGGAATGCGAAGCAGATTGTTTTTCTAAGTACAGCTCAGATGAGGGCAACGAGGCAGACTTCCATGGCATGTAGGACGGGAGCAAAGAGATGTCCTGCAGCTGTTGGATGGCTGAGGAAATCTAGCTGTCCCGAGGACGAGTGCCGTGTGTTGCCCTACACTCGGCGTACACACAGTGACTCTGAAGGGATCCCGGCCTGGATGTTTCTGTCTGAGCAGCCCAGAGGAGCCTGCCGCTCCTCAGTGATTTTGTAGGGAACAGGGTGCCCGGGCGAGGGTCCTAAGCGTCCGGAAAAGCCTACGAACGTTCAAATGATGCAGAACTGCGACTAAGACTTCATGGAAACTGCTCCACGCTTCCGCTCCAGCAGGGCAAGTCAAGGCCTCACGTGAGGTAAGTACTCATGTCCAGTTTCCCTTTAGCTCTAGAGCATGACAGGATGAGCTCCTGACCAGGCTATGGAAGCACACTGTTTCTTCAGCGGAAAGTCCTTTTCTTCCCAGGGAGCTGCTTACAGTGTCTCCAAGCCCGTCAGAAACACTGTGTTTTAGGAACCTGCAAGGCAGCATGAAAGGAGCTTTCAAAGCGGGCAAGCAGGGCTTCTCTGGCGGCGCTGTGTTTGAGACTCGTCCACGCTATGGAAGCACACTGTTTCTTCAGCGGAAAGTCCTTTTCTTCCCAGGGAGCTGCTTACAGTGTCTCCAGGCCCGTCAGAAACACTGTGTTTTAGGAACCTGCAAGGCAGCATGAAAGGAGCTTTCAAAGCGGGCAAGCAGGGCTTCTCTGGCGGCGCTGTGTTTGAGACTCGACCACGCTATGGAAGCACACTGTTTCTTCAGCGGAAAGTCCTTTTCTTCCCAGGGAGCTGCTTACAGTGTCTCCAGGCCCGTCAGAAACACTGTGTTTTAGGAACCTGCAAGGCAGCATGAAAGGAGCTTTCAAAGCGGGCAAGCAGGGCTTCTCTCTGGCGGCGCTGTGTTTGAGACTCGACCACGCTATGGAAGCACACTGTTTCTTCAGCGGAAAGTCCTTTTCTTCCCAGGGAGCTGCTTACAGTGTCTCCAGGCCCGTCAGAAACACTGTGTTTTAGGAACCTGCAAGGCAGCATGAAAGGAGCTTTCAAAGCGGGCAAGCAGGGCTTCTCTGGCGGCGCTGTGTTTGAGACTCGACCACGCTATGGAAGCACACTGTTTCTTCAGCGGAAAGTCCTTTTCTTCCCAGGGAGCTGCTTACAGTGTCTCCAGGCCCGTCAGAAACACTGTGTTTTAGGAACCTGCAAGGCAGCATGAAAGGAGCTTTCAAAGCGGGCAAGCAGGGCTTCTCTGGCGGCGCTGTGTTTGAGACTCCGACTGCATTGAGCCCTGCATACCGGGTCTACAGGCCCGTCAAAAACCCTATTTCTTCGGAAGCTGCAAGGCAGCATGAATGGGGATTTCAAAATGGGAAAGCAAGGCTTGTGCCACCAGGCCCCCATTTCCAGTGAACCCGCAGCCTCTGTCCTTGCCCTTTCTAACAAATCATAAGACACTCCAGGGGCACACTGGTCACACTTGCCTGAATCAACTTTTCTGCACAGGGTGTTCTGCATGGAGCGAGCTCCCTCATCCAAGGATCGTGCGAGGAAAGCTATTGGGCCTTGGCCATTTTGAAGTCCTACAGAATGACAGGAAGAACTGTGCTTCAGTTGCAGTAGGAATGCAAGCCGACTTACTCCCGTCGCTGTGGGGTCTTCGGGTATGAGTGCCTAGAAGGAATGCGAAGCAGATTGTTTTTCTAAGTACAGCTCAGATGAGGGCAACGAGGCAGACTTCCATGGCATGTAGGACGGGAGCAAAGAGATGTCCTGCAGCTGTTGGATGGCTGAGGAAATCTAGCTGTCCCGAGGACGAGTGCCGTGTGGTGCCCTACACTCGGCGTACACACAGTGACTCTGAAGGGATCCCGGCCTGGATGTTTCTGTCTGAGCAGCCCAGAGGAGCCTGCCGCTCCTCAGTGATTTTGTAGGGAACAGGGTGCCCGGGCGAGGGTCCTAAGCGTCCGGAAAAGCCTACGAACGTTCAAATGATGCAGAACTGCGACTAAGACTCCATGGAAACTGCTCCACGCTTCCGCTCCAGCAGGGCAAGTCAAGGCCTCACGTGAGGTAAGTACTCATGTCCAGTTTCCCTTTAGCTCTAGAGCATGACAGGATGAGCTCCTGACCAGGCTATGGAAGCACACTGTTTCTTCAGCGGAAAGTCCTTTTCTTCCCAGGGAGCTGCTTACAGTGTCTCCAGGCCCGTCAGAAACACTGTGTTTTAGGAACCTGCAAGGCAGCATGAAAGGAGCTTTCAAAGCGGGCAAGCAGGGCTTCTCTCTGGCGGCGCTGTGTTTGAGACTCGACCACGCTATGGAAGCACATTGTTTCTTCAGCGAAAATTCCTTTTCTTCCCAGGGAGCTGCTTACAGTGTCTCCAGGCCCGCCAGAAACACTGTGTTATAGGAACTTGCAAGGCAGCATGAAAGGAGCTTTCAAAGCGGGCAAGCAGGGCTTCTCTGGCGGCGCTGTGTTTGAGACTCGACCACGCTATGGAAGCACACTGTTTCTTCAGCGGAAAGTCCTTTTCTTCCCAGGGAGCTGCTTACAGTGTCTCCAGGCCCGTCAGAAACACTGTGTTTTAGGAACCTGCAAGGCAGCATGAAAGGAGCTTTCAAAGCGGGCAAGCAGGGCTTCTCTGGCGGCGCTGTGTTTGAGACTCGACCACGCTATGGAAGCACACTGTTTCTTCAGCGGAAAGTCCTTTTCTTCCCAGGGAGCTGCTTACAGTGTCTCCAGGCCCGTCAGAAACACTGTGTTTTAGGAACCTGCAAGGCAGCATGAAAGGAGCTTTCAAAGCGGGCAAGCAGGGCTTCTCTCTGGCGGCGCTGTGTTTGAGACTCGACCACGCTATGGAAGCACACTGTTTCTTCAGCGGAAAGTCCTTTTCTTCCCAGGGAGCTGCTTACAGTGTCTCCAGGCCCGTCAGAAACACTGTGTTTTAGGAACCTGCAAGGCAGCATGAAAGGAGCTTTCAAAGCGGGCAAGCAGGGCTTCTCTGGCCGCGCTGTGTTTGAGACTCGACCACGCTATGGAAGCACACTGTTTCTTCAGCGGAAAGTCCTTTTCTTCCCAGGGAGCTGCTTACAGTGTCTCCAGGCCCGTCAGAAACACTGTGTTTTAGGAACCTGCAAGGCAGCATGAAAGGAGCTTTCAAAGCGGGCAAGCAGGGCTTCTCTCTGGCGGCGCTGTGTTTGAGACTCGACCACGCTATGGAAGCACACTGTTTCTTCAGCGGAAAGTCCTTTTCTTCCCAGGGAGCTGCTTACAGTGTCTCCAGGCCCGTCAGAAACACTGTGTTTTAGGAACCTGCAAGGCAGCATGAAAGGAGCTTTCAAAGCGGGCAAGCAGGGCTTCTCTGGCGGCGCTGTGTTTGAGACTCGACCACGCTATGGAAGCACACTGTTTCTTCAGCGGAAAGTCCTTTTCTTCCCAGGGAGCTGCTTACAGTGTCTCCAGGCCCGTCAGAAACACTGTGTTTTAGGAACCTGCAAGGCAGCATGAAAGGAGCTTTCAAAGCGGGCAAGCAGGGCTTCTCTGGCGGCGCTGTGTTTGAGACTCGTCCACGCTATGGAAGCACACTGTTTCTTCAGCGGAAAGTCCTTTTCTTCCCAGGGAGCTGCTTACAGTGTCTCCAGGCCCGTCAGAAACACTGTGTTTTAGGAACCTGCAAGGCAGCATGAAAGGAGCTTTCAAAGCGGGCAAGCAGGGCTTCTCTCTGGCGGCGCTGTGTTTGAGACTCGACCACGCTATGGAAGCACACTGTTTCTTCAGCGGAAAGTCCTTTTCTTCCCAGGGAGCTGCTTACAGTGTCTCCAGGCCCGTCAGAAACACTGTGTTTTAGGAACCTGCAAGGCAGCATGAAAGGAGCTTTCAAAGCGGGCAAGCAGGGCTTCTCTGGCGGCGCTGTGTTTGAGACTCGTCCACGCTATGGAAGCACACTGTTTCTTCAGCGGAACGTCCTTTTCTTCCCAGGGAGCTGCTTACAGTGTCTCCAGGCCCGTCAGAAACACTGTGTTTTAGGAACCTGCAAGGCAGCATGAAAGGAGCTTTCAAAGCGGGCAAGCAGGGCTTCTCTCTGGCGGCGCTGTGTTTGAGACTCGACCACGCTATGGAAGCACACTGTTTCTTCAGCGGAAAGTCCTTTTCTTCCCAGGGAGCTGCTTACAGTGTCTCCAGGCCCGTCAGAAACACTGTGTTTTAGGAACCTGCAAGGCAGCATGAAAGGAGCTTTCAAAGCGGGCAAGCAGGGCTTCTCTGGCGGCGCTGTGTTTGAGACTCGACCACGCTATGGAAGCACACTGTTTCTTCAGCGGAAAGTCCTTTTCTTCCCAGGGAGCTGCTTACAGTGTCTCCAGGCCCGTCAGAAACACTGTGTTTTAGGAACCTGCAAGGCAGCATGAAAGGAGCTTTCAAAGCGGGCAAGCAGGGCTTCTCTCTGGCGGCGCTGTGTTTGAGACTCGACCACGCTATGGAAGCACACTGTTTCTTCAGCGAAAATTCCTTTTCTTCCCAGGGAGCTGCTTACAGTGTCTCCAGGCCCGCCAGAAACACTGTGTTATAGGAACTTGCAAGGCAGCATGAAAGGAGCTTTCAAAGCGGGCAAGCAGGGCTTCTCTGGCGGCGCTGTGTTTGAGACTCGACCACGCTATGGAAGCACACTGTTTCTTCAGCGGAAAGTCCTTTTCTTCCCAGGGAGCTGCTTACAGTGTCTCCAGGCCCGTCAGAAACACTGTGTTTTAGGAACCTGCAAGGCAGCATGAAAGGAGCTTTCAAAGCGGGCAAGCAGGGCTTCTCTGGCGGCGCTGTGTTTGAGACTCGACCACGCTATGGAAGCACACTGTTTCTTCAGCGGAAAGTCCTTTTCTTCCCAGGGAGCTGCTTACAGTGTCTCCAGGCCCGTCAGAAACACTGTGTTTTAGGAACCTGCAAGGCAGCATGAAAGGAGCTTTCAAAGCGGGCAAGCAGGGCTTCTCTGGCCGCGCTGTGTTTGAGACTCGACCACGCTATGGAAGCACACTGTTTCTTCAGCGGAAAGTCCTTTTCTTCCCAGGGAGCTGCTTACAGTGTCTCCAGGCCCGTCAGAAACACTGTGTTTTAGGAACCTGCAAGGCAGCATGAAAGGAGCTTTCAAAGCGGGCAAGCAGGGCTTCTCTGGCGGCGCTGTGTTTGAGACTCCGACTGCATTGAGCCCTGCATACCGGGTCTACAGGCCCGTCAAAAACCCTATTTCTTCGGAAGCTGCAAGGCAGCATGAATGGGGATTTCAAAATGGGAAAGCAAGGCTTGTGCCACCAGGCCCCCATTTCCAGTGAACCCGCAGCCTCTGTCCTTGCCCTTTCTAACAAATCATAAGACACTCCAGGGGCACACTGGTCACACTTGCCTGAATCAACTTTTCTGCACAGGGTGTTCTGCATGGAGCGAGCTCCCTCATCCAAGGATCGTGCGAGGAAAGCTATTGGGCCTTGGCCATTTTGAAGTCCTACAGAATGACAGGAAGAACTGTGCTTCAGTTGCAGTAGGAATGCAAGCCGACTTACTCCCGTCGCTGTGGGGTCTTCGGGTATGAGTGCCTAGAAGGAATGCGAAGCAGATTGTTTTTCTAAGTACAGCTCAGATGAGGGCAACGAGGCAGACTTCCATGGCATGTAGGACGGGAGCAAAGAGATGTCCTGCAGCTGTTGGATGGCTGAGGAAATCTAGCTGTCCCGAGGACGAGTGCCGTGTGTTGCCCTACACTCGGCGTACACACAGTGACTCTGAAGGGATCCCGGCCTGGATGTTTCTGTCTGAGCAGCCCAGAGGAGCCTGCCGCTCCTCAGTGATTTTGTAGGGAACAGGGTGCCCGGGCGAGGGTCCTAAGCGTCCGGAAAAGCCTACGAACGTTCAAATGATGCAGAACTGCGACTAAGACCTCATGGAAACTGCTCCACGCTTCCGCTCCAGCAGGGCAAGTCAAGGCCTCACGTGAGGTAAGTACTCATGTCCAGTTTCCCTTTAGCTCTAGAGCATGACAGGATGAGCTCCTGACCAGGCTATGGAAGCACACTGTTTCTTCAGCGGAAAGTCCTTTTCTTCCCAGGGAGCTGCTTACAGTGTCTCCAGGCCCGTCAGAAACACTGTGTTTTAGGAACCTGCAAGGCAGCATGAAAGGAGCTTTCAAAGCGGGCAAGCAGGGCTTCTCTGGCGGCGCTGTGTTTGAGACTCGTCCACGCTATGGAAGCACACTGTTTCTTCAGCGGAAAGTCCTTTTCTTCCCAGGGAGCTGCTTACAGTGTCTCCAGGCCCGTCAGAAACACTGTGTTTTAGGAACCTGCAAGGCAGCATGAAAGGAGCTTTCAAAGCGGGCAAGCAGGGCTTCTCTGGCGGCGCTGTGTTTGAGACTCCGACTGCATTGAGCCCTGCATACCGGGTCTACAGGCCCGTCAAAAACCCTGTTTCTTCGGAAGCTGCAAGGCAGCATGAATGGGGATTTCAAAATGGGAAAGCAAGGCTTGTGCCACCAGGCCCCCATTTCCAGTGAACCCGCAGCCTCTGTCCTTGCCCTTTCTAACAAATCATAAGACACTCCAGGGGCACACTGGTCACACTTGCCTGAATCAACTTTTCTGCACAGGGTGTTCTGCATGGAGCGAGCTCCCTCATCCAAGGATCGTGCGAGGAAAGCTATTGGGCCTTGGCCATTTTGAAGTCCTACAGAATGACAGGAAGAACTGTGCTTCAGTTGCAGTAGGAATGCAAGCCGACTTACTCCCGTCGCTGTGGGGTCTTCGGGTATGAGTGCCTAGAAGGAATGCGAAGCAGATTGTTTTTCTAAGTACAGCTCAGATGAGGGCAACGAGGCAGACTTCCATGGCATGTAGGACGGGAGCAAAGAGATGTCCTGCAGCTGTTGGATGGCTGAGGAAATCTAGCTGTCCCGAGGACGAGTGCCGTGTGTTGCCCTACACTCGGCGTACACACAGTGACTCTGAAGGGATCCCGGCCTGGATGTTTCTGTCTGAGCAGCCCAGAGGAGCCTGCCGCTCCTCAGTGATTTTGTAGGGAACAGGGTGCCCGGGCGAGGGTCCTAAGCGTCCGGAAAAGCCTACGAACGTTCAAATGATGCAGAACTGCGACTAAGACTTCATGGAAACTGCTCCACGCTTCCGCTCCAGCAGGGCAAGTCAAGGCCTCACGTGAGGTAAGTACTCATGTCCAGTTTCCCTTTAGCTCTAGAGCATGACAGGATGAGCTCCTGACCAGGCTATGGAAGCACACTGTTTCTTCAGCGGAAAGTCCTTTTCTTCCCAGGGAGCTGCTTACAGTGTCTCCAAGCCCGTCAGAAACACTGTGTTTTAGGAACCTGCAAGGCAGCATGAAAGGAGCTTTCAAAGCGGGCAAGCAGGGCTTCTCTGGCGGCGCTGTGTTTGAGACTCGTCCACGCTATGGAAGCACACTGTTTCTTCAGCGGAAAGTCCTTTTCTTCCCAGGGAGCTGCTTACAGTGTCTCCAGGCCCGTCAGAAACACTGTGTTTTAGGAACCTGCAAGGCAGCATGAAAGGAGCTTTCAAAGCGGGCAAGCAGGGCTTCTCTGGCGGCGCTGTGTTTGAGACTCGACCACGCTATGGAAGCACACTGTTTCTTCAGCGGAAAGTCCTTTTCTTCCCAGGGAGCTGCTTACAGTGTCTCCAGGCCCGTCAGAAACACTGTGTTTTAGGAACCTGCAAGGCAGCATGAAAGGAGCTTTCAAAGCGGGCAAGCAGGGCTTCTCTCTGGCGGCGCTGTGTTTGAGACTCGACCACGCTATGGAAGCACATTGTTTCTTCAGCGAAAATTCCTTTTCTTCCCAGGGAGCTGCTTACAGTGTCTCCAGGCCCGTCAGAAACACTGTGTTTTAGGAACCTGCAAGGCAGCATGAAAGGAGCTTTCAAAGCGGGCAAGCAGGGCTTCTCTGGCGGCGCTGTGTTTGAGACTCGACCACGCTATGGAAGCACACTGTTTCTTCAGCGGAAAGTCCTTTTCTTCCCAGGGAGCTGCTTACAGTGTCTCCAGGCCCGTCAGAAACACTGTGTTTTAGGAACCTGCAAGGCAGCATGAAAGGAGCTTTCAAAGCGGGCAAGCAGGGCTTCTCTGGCGGCGCTGTGTTTGAGACTCGACCACGCTATGGAAGCACACTGTTTCTTCAGCGGAAAGTCCTTTTCTTCCCAGGGAGCTGCTTACAGTGTCTCCAGGCCCGTCAGAAACACTGTGTTTTAGGAACCTGCAAGGCAGCATGAAAGGAGCTTTCAAAGCGGGCAAGCAGGGCTTCTCTGGCGGCGCTGTGTTTGAGACTCCGACTGCATTGAGCCCTGCATACCGGGTCTACAGGCCCGTCAAAAACCCTATTTCTTCGGAAGCTGCAAGGCAGCATGAATGGGGATTTCAAAATGGGAAAGCAAGGCTTGTGCCACCAGGCCCCCATTTCCAGTGAACCCGCAGCCTCTGTCCTTGCCCTTTCTAACAAATCATAAGACACTCCAGGGGCACACTGGTCACACTTGCCTGAATCAACTTTTCTGCACAGGGTGTTCTGCATGGAGCGAGCTCCCTCATCCAAGGATCGTGCGAGGAAAGCTATTGGGCCTTGGCCATTTTGAAGTCCTACAGAATGACAGGAAGAACTGTGCTTCAGTTGCAGTAGGAATGCAAGCCGACTTACTCCCGTCGCTGTGGGGTCTTCGGGTATGAGTGCCTAGAAGGAATGCGAAGCAGATTGTTTTTCTAAGTACAGCTCAGATGAGGGCAACGAGGCAGACTTCCATGGCATGTAGGACGGGAGCAAAGAGATGTCCTGCAGCTGTTGGATGGCTGAGGAAATCTAGCTGTCCCGAGGACGAGTGCCGTGTGTTGCCCTACACTCGGCGTACACACAGTGACTCTGAAGGGATCCCGGCCTGGATGTTTCTGTCTGAGCAGCCCAGAGGAGCCTGCCGCTCCTCAGTGATTTTGTAGGGAACAGGGTGCCCGGGCGAGGGTCCTAAGCGTCCGGAAAAGCCTACGAACGTTCAAATGATGCAGAACTGCGACTAAGACTCCATGGAAACTGCTCCACGCTTCCGCTCCAGCAGGGCAAGTCAAGGCCTCACGTGAGGTAAGTACTCATGTCCAGTTTCCCTTTAGCTCTAGAGCATGACAGGATGAGCTCCTGACCAGGCTATGGAAGCACACTGTTTCTTCAGCGGAAAGTCCTTTTCTTCCCAGGGAGCTGCTTACAGTGTCTCCAGGCCCGTCAGAAACACTGTGTTTTAGGAACCTGCAAGGCAGCATGAAAGGAGCTTTCAAAGCGGGCAAGCAGGGCTTCTCTCTGGCGGCGCTGTGTTTGAGACTCGACCACGCTATGGAAGCACATTGTTTCTTCAGCGAAAATTCCTTTTCTTCCCAGGGAGCTGCTTACAGTGTCTCCAGGCCCGTCAGAAACACTGTGTTATAGGAACTTGCAAGGCAGCATGAAAGGAGCTTTCAAAGCGGGCAAGCAGGGCTTCTCTGGCGGCGCTGTGTTTGAGACTCGACCACGCTATGGAAGCACACTGTTTCTTCAGCGGAAAGTCCTTTTCTTCCCAGGGAGCTGCTTACAGTGTCTCCAGGCCCGTCAGAAACACTGTGTTTTAGGAACCTGCAAGGCAGCATGAAAGGAGCTTTCAAAGCGGGCAAGCAGGGCTTCTCTGGCGGCGCTGTGTTTGAGACTCGACCACGCTATGGAAGCACACTGTTTCTTCAGCGGAAAGTCCTTTTCTTCCCAGGGAGCTGCTTACAGTGTCTCCAGGCCCGTCAGAAACACTGTGTTTTAGGAACCTGCAAGGCAGCATGAAAGGAGCTTTCAAAGCGGGCAAGCAGGGCTTCTCTCTGGCGGCGCTGTGTTTGAGACTCGACCACGCTATGGAAGCACACTGTTTCTTCAGCGGAAAGTCCTTTTCTTCCCAGGGAGCTGCTTACAGTGTCTCCAGGCCCGTCAGAAACACTGTGTTTTAGGAACCTGCAAGGCAGCATGAAAGGAGCTTTCAAAGCGGGCAAGCAGGGCTTCTCTGGCGGCGCTGTGTTTGAGACTCGACCACGCTATGGAAGCACACTGTTTCTTCAGCGGAAAGTCCTTTTCTTCCCAGGGAGCTGCTTACAGTGTCTCCAGGCCCGTCAGAAACACTGTGTTTTAGGAACCTGCAAGGCAGCATGAAAGGAGCTTTCAAAGCGGGCAAGCAGGGCTTCTCTCTGGCGGCGCTGTGTTTGAGACTCGACCACGCTATGGAAGCACACTGTTTCTTCAGCGGAAAGTCCTTTTCTTCCCAGGGAGCTGCTTACAGTGTCTCCAGGCCCGTCAGAAACACTGTGTTTTAGGAACCTGCAAGGCAGCATGAAAGGAGCTTTCAAAGCGGGCAAGCAGGGCTTCTCTGGCGGCGCTGTGTTTGAGACTCGACCACGCTATGGAAGCACACTGTTTCTTCAGCGGAAAGTCCTTTTCTTCCCAGGGAGCTGCTTACAGTGTCTCCAGGCCCGTCAGAAACACTGTGTTTTAGGAACCTGCAAGGCAGCATGAAAGGAGCTTTCAAAGCGGGCAAGCAGGGCTTCTCTGGCGGCGCTGTGTTTGAGACTCGTCCACGCTATGGAAGCACACTGTTTCTTCAGCGGAAAGTCCTTTTCTTCCCAGGGAGCTGCTTACAGTGTCTCCAGGCCCGTCAGAAACACTGTGTTTTAGGAACCTGCAAGGCAGCATGAAAGGAGCTTTCAAAGCGGGCAAGCAGGGCTTCTCTCTGGCGGCGCTGTGTTTGAGACTCGACCACGCTATGGAAGCACACTGTTTCTTCAGCGGAAAGTCCTTTTCTTCCCAGGGAGCTGCTTACAGTGTCTCCAGGCCCGTCAGAAACACTGTGTTTTAGGAACCTGCAAGGCAGCATGAAAGGAGCTTTCAAAGCGGGCAAGCAGGGCTTCTCTGGCGGCGCTGTGTTTGAGACTCGACCACGCTATGGAAGCACACTGTTTCTTCAGCGGAAAGTCCTTTTCTTCCCAGGGAGCTGCTTACAGTGTCTCCAGGCCCGTCAGAAACACTGTGTTTTAGGAACCTGCAAGGCAGCATGAAAGGAGCTTTCAAAGCGGGCAAGCAGGGCTTCTCTGGCCGCGCTGTGTTTGAGACTCGACCACGCTATGGAAGCACACTGTTTCTTCAGCGGAAAGTCCTTTTCTTCCCAGGGAGCTGCTTACAGTGTCTCCAGGCCCGTCAGAAACACTGTGTTTTAGGAACCTGCAAGGCAGCATGAAAGGAGCTTTCAAAGCGGGCAAGCAGGGCTTCTCTGGCGGCGCTGTGTTTGAGACTCCGACTGCATTGAGCCCTGCATACCGGGTCTACAGGCCCGTCAAAAACCCTATTTCTTCGGAAGCTGCAAGGCAGCATGAATGGGGATTTCAAAATGGGAAAGCAAGGCTTGTGCCACCAGGCCCCCATTTCCAGTGAACCCGCAGCCTCTGTCCTTGCCCTTTCTAACAAATCATAAGACACTCCAGGGGCACACTGGTCACACTTGCCTGAATCAACTTTTCTGCACAGGGTGTTCTGCATGGAGCGAGCTCCCTCATCCAAGGATCGTGCGAGGAAAGCTATTGGGCCTTGGCCATTTTGAAGTCCTACAGAATGACAGGAAGAACTGTGCTTCAGTTGCAGTAGGAATGCAAGCCGACTTACTCCCGTCGCTGTGGGGTCTTCGGGTATGAGTGCCTAGAAGGAATGCGAAGCAGATTGTTTTTCTAAGTACAGCTCAGATGAGGGCAACGAGGCAGACTTCCATGGCATGTAGGACGGGAGCAAAGAGATGTCCTGCAGCTGTTGGATGGCTGAGGAAATCTAGCTGTCCCGAGGACGAGTGCCGTGTGTTGCCCTACACTCGGCGTACACACAGTGACTCTGAAGGGATCCCGGCCTGGATGTTTCTGTCTGAGCAGCCCAGAGGAGCCTGCCGCTCCTCAGTGATTTTGTAGGGAACAGGGTGCCCGGGCGAGGGTCCTAAGCGTCCGGAAAAGCCTACGAACGTTCAAATGATGCAGAACTGCGACTAAGACCTCATGGAAACTGCTCCACGCTTCCGCTCCAGCAGGGCAAGTCAAGGCCTCACGTGAGGTAAGTACTCATGTCCAGTTTCCCTTTAGCTCTAGAGCATGACAGGATGAGCTCCTGACCAGGCTATGGAAGCACACTGTTTCTTCAGCGGAAAGTCCTTTTCTTCCCAGGGAGCTGCTTACAGTGTCTCCAGGCCCGTCAGAAACACTGTGTTTTAGGAACCTGCAAGGCAGCATGAAAGGAGCTTTCAAAGCGGGCAAGCAGGGCTTCTCTGGCGGCGCTGTGTTTGAGACTCGTCCACGCTATGGAAGCACACTGTTTCTTCAGCGGAAAGTCCTTTTCTTCCCAGGGAGCTGCTTACAGTGTCTCCAGGCCCGTCAGAAACACTGTGTTTTAGGAACCTGCAAGGCAGCATGAAAGGAGCTTTCAAAGCGGGCAAGCAGGGCTTCTCTGGCGGCGCTGTGTTTGAGACTCCGACTGCATTGAGCCCTGCATACCGGGTCTACAGGCCCGTCAAAAACCCTGTTTCTTCGGAAGCTGCAAGGCAGCATGAATGGGGATTTCAAAATGGGAAAGCAAGGCTTGTGCCACCAGGCCCCCATTTCCAGTGAACCCGCAGCCTCTGTCCTTGCCCTTTCTAACAAATCATAAGACACTCCAGGGGCACACTGGTCACACTTGCCTGAATCAACTTTTCTGCACAGGGTGTTCTGCATGGAGCGAGCTCCCTCATCCAAGGATCGTGCGAGGAAAGCTATTGGGCCTTGGCCATTTTGAAGTCCTACAGAATGACAGGAAGAACTGTGCTTCAGTTGCAGTAGGAATGCAAGCCGACTTACTCCCGTCGCTGTGGGGTCTTCGGGTATGAGTGCCTAGAAGGAATGCGAAGCAGATTGTTTTTCTAAGTACAGCTCAGATGAGGGCAACGAGGCAGACTTCCATGGCATGTAGGACGGGAGCAAAGAGATGTCCTGCAGCTGTTGGATGGCTGAGGAAATCTAGCTGTCCCGAGGACGAGTGCCGTGTGTTGCCCTACACTCGGCGTACACACAGTGACTCTGAAGGGATCCCGGCCTGGATGTTTCTGTCTGAGCAGCCCAGAGGAGCCTGCCGCTCCTCAGTGATTTTGTAGGGAACAGGGTGCCCGGGCGAGGGTCCTAAGCGTCCGGAAAAGCCTACGAACGTTCAAATGATGCAGAACTGCGACTAAGACTTCATGGAAACTGCTCCACGCTTCCGCTCCAGCAGGGCAAGTCAAGGCCTCACGTGAGGTAAGTACTCATGTCCAGTTTCCCTTTAGCTCTAGAGCATGACAGGATGAGCTCCTGACCAGGCTATGGAAGCACACTGTTTCTTCAGCGGAAAGTCCTTTTCTTCCCAGGGAGCTGCTTACAGTGTCTCCAAGCCCGTCAGAAACACTGTGTTTTAGGAACCTGCAAGGCAGCATGAAAGGAGCTTTCAAAGCGGGCAAGCAGGGCTTCTCTGGCGGCGCTGTGTTTGAGACTCGTCCACGCTATGGAAGCACACTGTTTCTTCAGCGGAAAGTCCTTTTCTTCCCAGGGAGCTGCTTACAGTGTCTCCAGGCCCGTCAGAAACACTGTGTTTTAGGAACCTGCAAGGCAGCATGAAAGGAGCTTTCAAAGCGGGCAAGCAGGGCTTCTCTGGCGGCGCTGTGTTTGAGACTCGACCACGCTATGGAAGCACACTGTTTCTTCAGCGGAAAGTCCTTTTCTTCCCAGGGAGCTGCTTACAGTGTCTCCAGGCCCGTCAGAAACACTGTGTTTTAGGAACCTGCAAGGCAGCATGAAAGGAGCTTTCAAAGCGGGCAAGCAGGGCTTCTCTCTGGCGGCGCTGTGTTTGAGACTCGACCACGCTATGGAAGCACATTGTTTCTTCAGCGAAAATTCCTTTTCTTCCCAGGGAGCTGCTTACAGTGTCTCCAGGCCCGTCAGAAACACTGTGTTTTAGGAACCTGCAAGGCAGCATGAAAGGAGCTTTCAAAGCGGGCAAGCAGGGCTTCTCTGGCGGCGCTGTGTTTGAGACTCGACCACGCTATGGAAGCACACTGTTTCTTCAGCGGAAAGTCCTTTTCTTCCCAGGGAGCTGCTTACAGTGTCTCCAGGCCCGTCAGAAACACTGTGTTTTAGGAACCTGCAAGGCAGCATGAAAGGAGCTTTCAAAGCGGGCAAGCAGGGCTTCTCTCTGGCGGCGCTGTGTTTGAGACTCGACCACGCTATGGAAGCACACTGTTTCTTCAGCGGAAAGTCCTTTTCTTCCCAGGGAGCTGCTTACAGTGTCTCCAGGCCCGTCAGAAACACTGTGTTTTAGGAACCTGCAAGGCAGCATGAAAGGAGCTTTCAAAGCGGGCAAGCAGGGCTTCTCTGGCGGCGCTGTGTTTGAGACTCGACCACGCTATGGAAGCACACTGTTTCTTCAGCGGAAAGTCCTTTTCTTCCCAGGGAGCTGCTTACAGTGTCTCCAGGCCCGTCAGAAACACTGTGTTTTAGGAACCTGCAAGGCAGCATGAAAGGAGCTTTCAAAGCGGGCAAGCAGGGCTTCTCTGGCGGCGCTGTGTTTGAGACTCCGACTGCATTGAGCCCTGCATACCGGGTCTACAGGCCCGTCAAAAACCCTATTTCTTCGGAAGCTGCAAGGCAGCATGAATGGGGATTTCAAAATGGGAAAGCAAGGCTTGTGCCACCAGGCCCCCATTTCCAGTGAACCCGCAGCCTCTGTCCTTGCCCTTTCTAACAAATCATAAGACACTCCAGGGGCACACTGGTCACACTTGCCTGAATCAACTTTTCTGCACAGGGTGTTCTGCATGGAGCGAGCTCCCTCATCCAAGGATCGTGCGAGGAAAGCTATTGGGCCTTGGCCATTTTGAAGTCCTACAGAATGACAGGAAGAACTGTGCTTCAGTTGCAGTAGGAATGCAAGCCGACTTACTCCCGTCGCTGTGGGGTCTTCGGGTATGAGTGCCTAGAAGGAATGCGAAGCAGATTGTTTTTCTAAGTACAGCTCAGATGAGGGCAACGAGGCAGACTTCCATGGCATGTAGGACGGGAGCAAAGAGATGTCCTGCAGCTGTTGGATGGCTGAGGAAATCTAGCTGTCCCGAGGACGAGTGCCGTGTGTTGCCCTACACTCGGCGTACACACAGTGACTCTGAAGGGATCCCGGCCTGGATGTTTCTGTCTGAGCAGCCCAGAGGAGCCTGCCGCTCCTCAGTGATTTTGTAGGGAACAGGGTGCCCGGGCGAGGGTCCTAAGCGTCCGGAAAAGCCTACGAACGTTCAAATGATGCAGAACTGCGACTAAGACTCCATGGAAACTGCTCCACGCTTCCGCTCCAGCAGGGCAAGTCAAGGCCTCACGTGAGGTAAGTACTCATGTCCAGTTTCCCTTTAGCTCTAGAGCATGACAGGATGAGCTCCTGACCAGGCTATGGAAGCACACTGTTTCTTCAGCGGAAAGTCCTTTTCTTCCCAGGGAGCTGCTTACAGTGTCTCCAGGCCCGTCAGAAACACTGTGTTTTAGGAACCTGCAAGGCAGCATGAAAGGAGCTTTCAAAGCGGGCAAGCAGGGCTTCTCTCTGGCGGCGCTGTGTTTGAGACTCGACCACGCTATGGAAGCACATTGTTTCTTCAGCGAAAATTCCTTTTCTTCCCAGGGAGCTGCTTACAGTGTCTCCAGGCCCGTCAGAAACACTGTGTTATAGGAACTTGCAAGGCAGCATGAAAGGAGCTTTCAAAGCGGGCAAGCAGGGCTTCTCTGGCGGCGCTGTGTTTGAGACTCGACCACGCTATGGAAGCACACTGTTTCTTCAGCGGAAAGTCCTTTTCTTCCCAGGGAGCTGCTTACAGTGTCTCCAGGCCCGTCAGAAACACTGTGTTTTAGGAACCTGCAAGGCAGCATGAAAGGAGCTTTCAAAGCGGGCAAGCAGGGCTTCTCTGGCGGCGCTGTGTTTGAGACTCGACCACGCTATGGAAGCACACTGTTTCTTCAGCGGAAAGTCCTTTTCTTCCCAGGGAGCTGCTTACAGTGTCTCCAGGCCCGTCAGAAACACTGTGTTTTAGGAACCTGCAAGGCAGCATGAAAGGAGCTTTCAAAGCGGGCAAGCAGGGCTTCTCTCTGGCGGCGCTGTGTTTGAGACTCGACCACGCTATGGAAGCACACTGTTTCTTCAGCGGAAAGTCCTTTTCTTCCCAGGGAGCTGCTTACAGTGTCTCCAGGCCCGTCAGAAACACTGTGTTTTAGGAACCTGCAAGGCAGCATGAAAGGAGCTTTCAAAGCGGGCAAGCAGGGCTTCTCTGGCGGCGCTGTGTTTGAGACTCGACCACGCTATGGAAGCACACTGTTTCTTCAGCGGAAAGTCCTTTTCTTCCCAGGGAGCTGCTTACAGTGTCTCCAGGCCCGTCAGAAACACTGTGTTTTAGGAACCTGCAAGGCAGCATGAAAGGAGCTTTCAAAGCGGGCAAGCAGGGCTTCTCTCTGGCGGCGCTGTGTTTGAGACTCGACCACGCTATGGAAGCACACTGTTTCTTCAGCGGAAAGTCCTTTTCTTCCCAGGGAGCTGCTTACAGTGTCTCCAGGCCCGTCAGAAACACTGTGTTTTAGGAACCTGCAAGGCAGCATGAAAGGAGCTTTCAAAGCGGGCAAGCAGGGCTTCTCTGGCGGCGCTGTGTTTGAGACTCGACCACGCTATGGAAGCACACTGTTTCTTCAGCGGAAAGTCCTTTTCTTCCCAGGGAGCTGCTTACAGTGTCTCCAGGCCCGTCAGAAACACTGTGTTTTAGGAACCTGCAAGGCAGCATGAAAGGAGCTTTCAAAGCGGGCAAGCAGGGCTTCTCTGGCGGCGCTGTGTTTGAGACTCGTCCACGCTATGGAAGCACACTGTTTCTTCAGCGGAAAGTCCTTTTCTTCCCAGGGAGCTGCTTACAGTGTCTCCAGGCCCGTCAGAAACACTGTGTTTTAGGAACCTGCAAGGCAGCATGAAAGGAGCTTTCAAAGCGGGCAAGCAGGGCTTCTCTCTGGCGGCGCTGTGTTTGAGACTCGACCACGCTATGGAAGCACACTGTTTCTTCAGCGGAAAGTCCTTTTCTTCCCAGGGAGCTGCTTACAGTGTCTCCAGGCCCGTCAGAAACACTGTGTTTTAGGAACCTGCAAGGCAGCATGAAAGGAGCTTTCAAAGCGGGCAAGCAGGGCTTCTCTGGCGGCGCTGTGTTTGAGACTCGACCACGCTATGGAAGCACACTGTTTCTTCAGCGGAAAGTCCTTTTCTTCCCAGGGAGCTGCTTACAGTGTCTCCAGGCCCGTCAGAAACACTGTGTTTTAGGAACCTGCAAGGCAGCATGAAAGGAGCTTTCAAAGCGGGCAAGCAGGGCTTCTCTGGCCGCGCTGTGTTTGAGACTCGACCACGCTATGGAAGCACACTGTTTCTTCAGCGGAAAGTCCTTTTCTTCCCAGGGAGCTGCTTACAGTGTCTCCAGGCCCGTCAGAAACACTGTGTTTTAGGAACCTGCAAGGCAGCATGAAAGGAGCTTTCAAAGCGGGCAAGCAGGGCTTCTCTGGCGGCGCTGTGTTTGAGACTCCGACTGCATTGAGCCCTGCATACCGGGTCTACAGGCCCGTCAAAAACCCTATTTCTTCGGAAGCTGCAAGGCAGCATGAATGGGGATTTCAAAATGGGAAAGCAAGGCTTGTGCCACCAGGCCCCCATTTCCAGTGAACCCGCAGCCTCTGTCCTTGCCCTTTCTAACAAATCATAAGACACTCCAGGGGCACACTGGTCACACTTGCCTGAATCAACTTTTCTGCACAGGGTGTTCTGCATGGAGCGAGCTCCCTCATCCAAGGATCGTGCGAGGAAAGCTATTGGGCCTTGGCCATTTTGAAGTCCTACAGAATGACAGGAAGAACTGTGCTTCAGTTGCAGTAGGAATGCAAGCCGACTTACTCCCGTCGCTGTGGGGTCTTCGGGTATGAGTGCCTAGAAGGAAAGCGAAGCAGATTGTTTTTCTAAGTACAGCTCAGATGAGGGCAACGAGGCAGACTTCCATGGCATGTAGGACGGGAGCAAAGAGATGTCCTGCAGCTGTTGGATGGCTGAGGAAATCTAGCTGTCCCGAGGACGAGTGCCGTGTGTTGCCCTACACTCGGCGTACACACAGTGACTCTGAAGGGATCCCGGCCTGGATGTTTCTGTCTGAGCAGCCCAGAGGAGCCTGCCGCTCCTCAGTGATTTTGTAGGGAACAGGGTGCCCGGGCGAGGGTCCTAAGCGTCCGGAAAAGCCTACGAACGTTCAAATGATGCAGAACTGCGACTAAGACTTCATGGAAACTGCTCCACGCTTCCGCTCCAGCAGGGCAAGTCAAGGCCTCACGTGAGGTAAGTACTCATGTCCAGTTTCCCTTTAGCTCTAGAGCATGACAGGATGAGCTCCTGACCAGGCTATGGAAGCACACTGTTTCTTCAGCGGAAAGTCCTTTTCTTCCCAGGGAGCTGCTTACAGTGTCTCCAAGCCCGTCAGAAACACTGTGTTTTAGGAACCTGCAAGGCAGCATGAAAGGAGCTTTCAAAGCGGGCAAGCAGGGCTTCTCTGGCGGCGCTGTGTTTGAGACTCGTCCACGCTATGGAAGCACACTGTTTCTTCAGCGGAAAGTCCTTTTCTTCCCAGGGAGCTGCTTACAGTGTCTCCAGGCCCGTCAGAAACACTGTGTTTTAGGAACCTGCAAGGCAGCATGAAAGGAGCTTTCAAAGCGGGCAAGCAGGGCTTCTCTGGCGGCGCTGTGTTTGAGACTCGACCACGCTATGGAAGCACACTGTTTCTTCAGCGGAAAGTCCTTTTCTTCCCAGGGAGCTGCTTACAGTGTCTCCAGGCCCGTCAGAAACACTGTGTTTTAGGAACCTGCAAGGCAGCATGAAAGGAGCTTTCAAAGCGGGCAAGCAGGGCTTCTCTCTGGCGGCGCTGTGTTTGAGACTCGACCACGCTATGGAAGCACATTGTTTCTTCAGCGAAAATTCCTTTTCTTCCCAGGGAGCTGCTTACAGTGTCTCCAGGCCCGTCAGAAACACTGTGTTTTAGGAACCTGCAAGGCAGCATGAAAGGAGCTTTCAAAGCGGGCAAGCAGGGCTTCTCTGGCGGCGCTGTGTTTGAGACTCGACCACGCTATGGAAGCACACTGTTTCTTCAGCGGAAAGTCCTTTTCTTCCCAGGGAGCTGCTTACAGTGTCTCCAGGCCCGTCAGAAACACTGTGTTTTAGGAACCTGCAAGGCAGCATGAAAGGAGCTTTCAAAGCGGGCAAGCAGGGCTTCTCTCTGGCGGCGCTGTGTTTGAGACTCGACCACGCTATGGAAGCACACTGTTTCTTCAGCGGAAAGTCCTTTTCTTCCCAGGGAGCTGCTTACAGTGTCTCCAGGCCCGTCAGAAACACTGTGTTTTAGGAACCTGCAAGGCAGCATGAAAGGAGCTTTCAAAGCGGGCAAGCAGGGCTTCTCTGGCGGCGCTGTGTTTGAGACTCGACCACGCTATGGAAGCACACTGTTTCTTCAGCGGAAAGTCCTTTTCTTCCCAGGGAGCTGCTTACAGTGTCTCCAGGCCCGTCAGAAACACTGTGTTTTAGGAACCTGCAAGGCAGCATGAAAGGAGCTTTCAAAGCGGGCAAGCAGGGCTTCTCTGGCGGCGCTGTGTTTGAGACTCCGACTGCATTGAGCCCTGCATACCGGGTCTACAGGCCCGTCAAAAACCCTATTTCTTCGGAAGCTGCAAGGCAGCATGAATGGGGATTTCAAAATGGGAAAGCAAGGCTTGTGCCACCAGGCCCCCATTTCCAGTGAACCCGCAGCCTCTGTCCTTGCCCTTTCTAACAAATCATAAGACACTCCAGGGGCACACTGGTCACACTTGCCTGAATCAACTTTTCTGCACAGGGTGTTCTGCATGGAGCGAGCTCCCTCATCCAAGGATCGTGCGAGGAAAGCTATTGGGCCTTGGCCATTTTGAAGTCCTACAGAATGACAGGAAGAACTGTGCTTCAGTTGCAGTAGGAATGCAAGCCGACTTACTCCCGTCGCTGTGGGGTCTTCGGGTATGAGTGCCTAGAAGGAATGCGAAGCAGATTGTTTTTCTAAGTACAGCTCAGATGAGGGCAACGAGGCAGACTTCCATGGCATGTAGGACGGGAGCAAAGAGATGTCCTGCAGCTGTTGGATGGCTGAGGAAATCTAGCTGTCCCGAGGACGAGTGCCGTGTGTTGCCCTACACTCGGCGTACACACAGTGACTCTGAAGGGATCCCGGCCTGGATGTTTCTGTCTGAGCAGCCCAGAGGAGCCTGCCGCTCCTCAGTGATTTTGTAGGGAACAGGGTGCCCGGGCGAGGGTCCTAAGCGTCCGGAAAAGCCTACGAACGTTCAAATGATGCAGAACTGCGACTAAGACCTCATGGAAACTGCTCCACGCTTCCGCTCCAGCAGGGCAAGTCAAGGCCTCACGTGAGGTAAGTACTCATGTCCAGTTTCCCTTTAGCTCTAGAGCATGACAGGATGAGCTCCTGACCAGGCTATGGAAGCACACTGTTTCTTCAGCGGAAAGTCCTTTTCTTCCCAGGGAGCTGCTTACAGTGTCTCCAGGCCCGTCAGAAACACTGTGTTTTAGGAACCTGCAAGGCAGCATGAAAGGAGCTTTCAAAGCGGGCAAGCAGGGCTTCTCTGGCGGCGCTGTGTTTGAGACTCGACCACGCTATGGAAGCACACTGTTTCTTCAGCGGAAAGTCCTTTTCTTCCCAGGGAGCTGCTTACAGTGTCTCCAGGCCCGTCAGAAACACTGTGTTTTAGGAACCTGCAAGGCAGCATGAAAGGAGCTTTCAAAGCGGGCAAGCAGGGCTTCTCTCTGGCGGCGCTGTGTTTGAGACTCGACCACGCTATGGAAGCACACTGTTTCTTCAGCGGAAAGTCCTTTTCTTCCCAGGGAGCTGCTTACAGTGTCTCCAGGCCCGTCAGAAACACTGTGTTTTAGGAACCTGCAAGGAAGCATGAAAGGAGCTTTCAAAGCGGGCAAGCAGGGCTTCTCTGGCGGCGCTGTGTTTGAGACTCGACCACGCTATGGAAGCACACTGTTTCTTCAGCGGAAAGTCCTTTTCTTCCCAGGGAGCTGCTTACAGTGTCTCCAGGCCCGTCAGAAACACTGTGTTTTAGGAACCTGCAAGGCAGCATGAAAGGAGCTTTCAAAGCGGGCAAGCAGGGCTTCTCTGGCGGCGCTGTGTTTGAGACTCGACCACGCTATGGAAGCACACTGTTTCTTCAGCGGAAAGTCCTTTTCTTCCCAGGGAGCTGCTTACAGTGTCTCCAGGCCCGTCAGAAACACTGTGTTTTAGGAACCTGCAAGGCAGCATGAAAGGAGCTTTCAAAGCGGGCAAGCAGGGCTTCTCTGGCGGCGCTGTGTTAGAGACTCGACCACGCTATGGAAGCACACTGTTTCTTCAGCGGAAAGTCCTTTTCTTCCCAGGGAGCTGCTTACAGTGTCTCCAGGCCCGTCAGAAACACTGTGTTTTAGGAACCTGCAAGGCAGCATGAAAGGAGCTTTCAAAGCGGGCAAGCGGGGCTTCTCTGGCGGCGCTGTGTTTGAGACTCGACCACGCTATGGAAGCACACTGTTTCTTCAGCGGAAAGTCCTTTTCTTCCCAGGGAGCTGCTTACAGTGTCTCCAGGCCCGTCAGAAACACTGTGTTTTAGGAACCTGCAAGGCAGCATGAAAGGAGCTTTCAAAGCGGGCAAGCAGGGCTTCTCTGGCGGCGCTGTGTTTGAGACTCGACCACGCTATGGAAGCACACTGTTTCTTCAGCGGAAAGTCCTTTTCTACCCCTGGAGCTGCTTACAGTGTCTCCAGGCCCGTCAGAAACACTGTGTTTTAGGAACCTGCAAGGAAGCATGAAAGGAGCTTTCAAAGCGGGCAAGCAGGGCTTCTCTCTGGCGGCGCTGTGTTTGAGACTCGACCACGCTATGGAAGCACACTGTTTCTTCAGCGAAAATTCCTTTTCTTCCCAGGGAGCTGCTTACAGTGTCTCCAGGCCCGCCAGAAACACTGTGTTATAGGAACTTGCAAGGCAGCATGAAAGGAGCTTTCAAAGCGGGCAAGCAGGGCTTCTCTGGCGGCGCTGTGTTTGAGACTCGACCACGCTATGGAAGCACACTGTTTCTTCAGCGGAAAGTCCTTTTCTTCCCAGGGAGCTGCTTACAGTGTCTCCAGGCCCGTCAGAAACACTGTGTTTTAGGAACCTGCAAGGCAGCATGAAAGGAGCTTTCAAAGCGGGCAAGCAGGGCTTCTCTGGCGGCGGTGTGTTTGAGACTCGACCACGCTATGGAAGCACACTGTTTCTTCAGCGGAAAGTCCTTTTCTTCCCAGGGAGCTGCTTACAGTGTCTCCAGGCCCGCCAGAAACACTGTGTTTTAGGAACCTGCAAGGCAGCATGAAAGGAGCTTTCAAAGCGGGCAAGCAGGGCTTCTCTCTGGCGGCGCTGTGTTTGAGACTCGACCGCGCTATGGAAGCACACTGTTTCTTCAGCGGAAAGTCCTTTTCTTCCCAGGGAGCTGCTTACAGTGTCTCCAGGCCCGTCAGAAACACTGTGTTTTAGGAACCTGCAAGGCAGCATGAAAGGAGCTTTCAAAGCGGGCAAGCAGGGCTTCTCTGGCGGCGCTGTGTTTGAGACTCGACCACGCTATGGAAGCACACTGTTTCTTCAGCGGAAAGTCCTTTTCTTCCCAGGGAGCTGCTTACAGTGTCTCCAGGCCCGTCAGAAACACTGTGTTTTAGGAACCTGCAAGGCAGCATGAAAGGAGCTTTCAAAGCGGGCAAGCAGGGCTTCTCTGGCGGCGCTGTGTTTGAGACTCGACCACGCTATTGAAGCACACTGTTTCTTCAGCGGAAAGTCCTTTTCTTCCCAGGGAGCTGCTTACAGTGTCTCCAGGCCCGTCAGAAACACTGTGTTTTAGGAACCTGCAAGGCAGCATGAAAGGAGCTTTCAAAGCGGGCAAGCAGGGCTTCTCTGGCGGCGCTGTGTTTGAGACTCGACCACGCTATGGAAGCACACTGTTTCTTCAGCGGAAAGTCCTTTTCTTCCCAGGGAGCTGCTTACAGTGTCTCCAGGCCCGTCAGAAACACTGTGTTTTAGGAACCTGCAAGGCAGCATGAAAGGAGCTTTCAAAGCGGGCAAGCAGGGCTTCTCTGGCGGCGCTGTGTTTGAGACTCCGACTGCATTGAGCCCTGCATACCGGGTCTACAGGCCCGTCAAAAACCCTGTTTCTTCGGAAGCTGCAAGGCAGCATGAATGGGGATTTCAAAATGGGAAAGCAAGGCTTGTGCCACCAGGCCCCCATTTCCAGTGAACCCGCAGCCTCTGTCCTTGCCCTTTCTAACAAATCATAAGACACTCCAGGGGCACACTGGTCACACTTGCCTGAATCAACTTTTCTGCACAGGGTGTTCTGCATGGAGCGAGCTCCCTCATCCAAGGATCGTGCGAGGAAAGCTATTGGGCCTTGGCCATTTTGAAGTCCTACAGAATGACAGGAAGAACTGTGCTTCAGTTGCAGTAGGAATGCAAGCCGACTTACTCCCGTCGCTGTGGGGTCTTCGGGTATGAGTGCCTAGAAGGAATGCGAAGCAGATTGTTTTTCTAAGTACAGCTCAGATGAGGGCAACGAGGCAGACTTCCATGGCATGTAGGACGGGAGCAAAGAGATGTCCTGCAGCTGTTGGATGGCTGAGGAAATCTAGCTGTCCCGAGGACGAGTGCCGTGTGTTGCCCTACACTCGGCGTACACACAGTGACTCTGAAGGGATCCCGGCCTGGATGTTTCTGTCTGAGCAGCCCAGAGGAGCCTGCCGCTCCTCAGTGATTTTGTAGGGAACAGGGTGCCCGGGCGAGGGTCCTAAGCGTCCGGAAAAGCCTACGAACGTTCAAATGATGCAGAACTGCGACTAAGACCTCATGGAAACTGCTCCACGCTTCCGCTCCAGCAGGGCAAGTCAAGGCCTCACGTGAGGTAAGTACTCATGTCCAGTTTCCCTTTAGCTCTAGAGCATGACAGGATGAGCTCCTGACCAGGCTATGGAAGCACACTGTTTCTTCAGCGGAAAGTCCTTTTCTTCCCAGGGAGCTGCTTACAGTGTCTCCAGGCCCGTCAGAAACACTGTGTTTTAGGAACCTGCAAGGCAGCATGAAAGGAGCTTTCAAAGCGGGCAAGCAGGGCTTCTCTGGCGGCGCTGTGTTTGAGACTCGTCCACGCTATGGAAGCACACTGTTTCTTCAGCGGAAAGTCCTTTTCTTCCCAGGGAGCTGCTTACAGTGTCTCCAGGCCCGTCAGAAACACTGTGTTTTAGGAACCTGCAAGGCAGCATGAAAGGAGCTTTCAAAGCGGGCAAGCAGGGCTTCTCTCTGGCGGCGCTGTGTTTGAGACTCGACCACGCTATGGAAGCACACTGTTTCTTCAGCGGAAAGTCCTTTTCTTCCCAGGGAGCTGCTTACAGTGTCTCCAGGCCCGTCAGAAACACTGTGTTTTAGGAACCTGCAAGGCAGCATGAAAGGAGCTTTCAAAGCGGGCAAGCAGGGCTTCTCTGGCGGCGCTGTGTTTGAGACTCGACCACGCTATGGAAGCACACTGTTTCTTCAGCGGAAAGTCCTTTTCTTCCCAGGGAGCTGCTTACAGTGTCTCCAGGCCCGTCAGAAACACTGTGTTTTAGGAACCTGCAAGGCAGCATGAAAGGAGCTTTCAAAGCGGGCAAGCAGGGCTTCTCTCTGGCGGCGCTGTGTTTGAGACTCGACCACGCTATGGAAGCACACTGTTTCTTCAGCGAAAATTCCTTTTCTTCCCAGGGAGCTGCTTACAGTGTCTCCAGGCCCGCCAGAAACACTGTGTTATAGGAACTTGCAAGGCAGCATGAAAGGAGCTTTCAAAGCGGGCAAGCAGGGCTTCTCTGGCGGCGCTGTGTTTGAGACTCGACCACGCTATGGAAGCACACTGTTTCTTCAGCGGAAAGTCCTTTTCTTCCCAGGGAGCTGCTTACAGTGTCTCCAGGCCCGTCAGAAACACTGTGTTTTAGGAACCTGCAAGGCAGCATGAAAGGAGCTTTCAAAGCGGGCAAGCAGGGCTTCTCTGGCGGCGCTGTGTTTGAGACTCGACCACGCTATGGAAGCACACTGTTTCTTCAGCGGAAAGTCCTTTTCTTCCCAGGGAGCTGCTTACAGTGTCTCCAGGCCCGTCAGAAACACTGTGTTTTAGGAACCTGCAAGGCAGCATGAAAGGAGCTTTCAAAGCGGGCAAGCAGGGCTTCTCTGGCGGCGCTGTGTTTGAGACTCCGACTGCATTGAGCCCTGCATACCGGGTCTACAGGCCCGTCAAAAACCCTGTTTCTTCGGAAGCTGCAAGGCAGCATGAATGGGGATTTCAAAATGGGAAAGCAAGGCTTGTGCCACCAGGCCCCCATTTCCAGTGAACCCGCAGCCTCTGTCCTTGCCCTTTCTAACAAATCATAAGACACTCCAGGGGCACACTGGTCACACTTGCCTGAATCAACTTTTCTGCACAGGGTGTTCTGCATGGAGCGAGCTCCCTCATCCAAGGATCGTGCGAGGAAAGCTATTGGGCCTTGGCCATTTTGAAGTCCTACAGAATGACAGGAAGAACTGTGCTTCAGTTGCAGTAGGAATGCAAGCCGACTTACTCCCGTCGCTGTGGGGTCTTCGGGTATGAGTGCCTAGAAGGAATGCGAAGCAGATTGTTTTTCTAAGTACAGCTCAGATGAGGGCAACGAGGCAGACTTCCATGGCATGTAGGACGGGAGCAAAGAGATGTCCTGCAGCTGTTGGATGGCTGAGGAAATCTAGCTGTCCCGAGGACGAGTGCCGTGTGTTGCCCTACACTCGGCGTACACACAGTGACTCTGAAGGGATCCCGGCCTGGATGTTTCTGTCTGAGCAGCCCAGAGGAGCCTGCCGCTCCTCAGTGATTTTGTAGGGAACAGGGTGCCCGGGCGAGGGTCCTAAGCGTCCGGAAAAGCCTACGAACGTTCAAATGATGCAGAACTGCGACTAAGACTCCATGGAAACTGCTCCACGCTTCCGCTCCAGCAGGGCAAGTCAAGGCCTCACGTGAGGTAAGTACTCATGTCCAGTTTCCCTTTAGCTCTAGAGCATGACAGGATGAGCTCCTGACCAGGCTATGGAAGCACACTGTTTCTTCAGCGGAAAGTCCTTTTCTTCCCAGGGAGCTGCTTACAGTGTCTCCAAGCCCGTCAGAAACACTGTGTTTTAGGAACCTGCAAGGCAGCATGAAAGGAGCTTTCAAAGCGGGCAAGCAGGGCTTCTCTGGCGGCGCTGTGTTTGAGACTCGTCCACGCTATGGAAGCACACTGTTTCTTCAGCGGAAAGTCCTTTTCTTCCCAGGGAGCTGCTTACAGTGTCTCCAGGCCCGTCAGAAACACTGTGTTTTAGGAACCTGCAAGGCAGCATGAAAGGAGCTTTCAAAGCGGGCAAGCAGGGCTTCTCTGGCGGCGCTGTGTTTGAGACTCGACCACGCTATGGAAGCACACTGTTTCTTCAGCGGAAAGTCCTTTTCTTCCCAGGGAGCTGCTTACAGTGTCTCCAGGCCCGTCAGAAACACTGTGTTTTAGGAACCTGCAAGGCAGCATGAAAGGAGCTTTCAAAGCGGGCAAGCAGGGCTTCTCTCTGGCGGCGCTGTGTTTGAGACTCGACCACGCTATGGAAGCACATTGTTTCTTCAGCGAAAATTCCTTTTCTTCCCAGGGAGCTGCTTACAGTGTCTCCAGGCCCGCCAGAAACACTGTGTTATAGGAACTTGCAAGGCAGCATGAAAGGAGCTTTCAAAGCGGGCAAGCAGGGCTTCTCTGGCGGCGCTGTGTTTGAGACTCGACCACGCTATGGAAGCACACTGTTTCTTCAGCGGAAAGTCCTTTTCTTCCCAGGGAGCTGCTTACAGTGTCTCCAGGCCCGTCAGAAACACTGTGTTTTAGGAACCTGCAAGGCAGCATGAAAGGAGCTTTCAAAGCGGGCAAGCAGGGCTTCTCTGGCGGCGCTGTGTTTGAGACTCGACCACGCTATGGAAGCACACTGTTTCTTCAGCGGAAAGTCCTTTTCTTCCCAGGGAGCTGCTTACAGTGTCTCCAGGCCCGTCAGAAACACTGTGTTTTAGGAACCTGCAAGGCAGCATGAAAGGAGCTTTCAAAGCGGGCAAGCAGGGCTTCTCTCTGGCGGCGCTGTGTTTGAGACTCGACCACGCTATGGAAGCACACTGTTTCTTCAGCGGAAAGTCCTTTTCTTCCCAGGGAGCTGCTTACAGTGTCTCCAGGCCCGTCAGAAACACTGTGTTTTAGGAACCTGCAAGGCAGCATGAAAGGAGCTTTCAAAGCGGGCAAGCAGGGCTTCTCTGGCGGCGCTGTGTTTGAGACTCGACCACGCTATGGAAGCACACTGTTTCTTCAGCGGAAAGTCCTTTTCTTCCCAGGGAGCTGCTTACAGTGTCTCCAGGCCCGTCAGAAACACTGTGTTTTAGGAACCTGCAAGGCAGCATGAAAGGAGCTTTCAAAGCGGGCAAGCAGGGCTTCTCTGGCGGCGCTGTGTTTGAGACTCGACCACGCTATGGAAGCACACTGTTTCTTCAGCGGAAAGTCCTTTTCTTCCCAGGGAGCTGCTTACAGTGTCTCCAGGCCCGTCAGAAACACTGTGTTTTAGGAACCTGCAAGGCAGCATGAAAGGAGCTTTCAAAGCGGGCAAGCAGGGCTTCTCTGGCGGCGCTGTGTTTGAGACTCGTCCACGCTATGGAAGCACACTGTTTCTTCAGCGGAAAGTCCTTTTCTTCCCAGGGAGCTGCTTACAGTGTCTCCAGGCCCGTCAGAAACACTGTGTTTTAGGAACCTGCAAGGCAGCATGAAAGGAGCTTTCAAAGCGGGCAAGCAGGGCTTCTCTCTGGCGGCGCTGTGTTTGAGACTCGACCACGCTATGGAAGCACACTGTTTCTTCAGCGGAAAGTCCTTTTCTTCCCAGGGAGCTGCTTACAGTGTCTCCAGGCCCGTCAGAAACACTGTGTTTTAGGAACCTGCAAGGCAGCATGAAAGGAGCTTTCAAAGCGGGCAAGCAGGGCTTCTCTGGCGGCGCTGTGTTTGAGACTCGACCACGCTATGGAAGCACACTGTTTCTTCAGCGGAAAGTCCTTTTCTTCCCAGGGAGCTGCTTACAGTGTCTCCAGGCCCGTCAGAAACACTGTGTTTTAGGAACCTGCAAGGCAGCATGAAAGGAGCTTTCAAAGCGGGCAAGCAGGGCTTCTCTGGCCGCGCTGTGTTTGAGACTCGACCACGCTATGGAAGCACACTGTTTCTTCAGCGGAAAGTCCTTTTCTTCCCAGGGAGCTGCTTACAGTGTCTCCAGGCCCGTCAGAAACACTGTGTTTTAGGAACCTGCAAGGCAGCATGAAAGGAGCTTTCAAAGCGGGCAAGCAGGGCTTCTCTGGCGGCGCTGTGTTTGAGACTCCGACTGCATTGAGCCCTGCATACCGGGTCTACAGGCCCGTCAAAAACCCTATTTCTTCGGAAGCTGCAAGGCAGCATGAATGGGGATTTCAAAATGGGAAAGCAAGGCTTGTGCCACCAGGCCCCCATTTCCAGTGAACCCGCAGCCTCTGTCCTTGCCCTTTCTAACAAATCATAAGACACTCCAGGGGCACACTGGTCACACTTGCCTGAATCAACTTTTCTGCACAGGGTGTTCTGCATGGAGCGAGCTCCCTCATCCAAGGATCGTGCGAGGAAAGCTATTGGGCCTTGGCCATTTTGAAGTCCTACAGAATGACAGGAAGAACTGTGCTTCAGTTGCAGTAGGAATGCAAGCCGACTTACTCCCGTCGCTGTGGGGTCTTCGGGTATGAGTGCCTAGAAGGAATGCGAAGCAGATTGTTTTTCTAAGTACAGCTCAGATGAGGGCAACGAGGCAGACTTCCATGGCATGTAGGACGGGAGCAAAGAGATGTCCTGCAGCTGTTGGATGGCTGAGGAAATCTAGCTGTCCCGAGGACGAGTGCCGTGTGTTGCCCTACACTCGGCGTACACACAGTGACTCTGAAGGGATCCCGGCCTGGATGTTTCTGTCTGAGCAGCCCAGAGGAGCCTGCCGCTCCTCAGTGATTTTGTAGGGAACAGGGTGCCCGGGCGAGGGTCCTAAGCGTCCGGAAAAGCCTACGAACGTTCAAATGATGCAGAACTGCGACTAAGACCTCATGGAAACTGCTCCACGCTTCCGCTCCAGCAGGGCAAGTCAAGGCCTCACGTGAGGTAAGTACTCATGTCCAGTTTCCCTTTAGCTCTAGAGCATGACAGGATGAGCTCCTGACCAGGCTATGGAAGCACACTGTTTCTTCAGCGGAAAGTCCTTTTCTTCCCAGGGAGCTGCTTACAGTGTCTCCAGGCCCGTCAGAAACACTGTGTTTTAGGAACCTGCAAGGCAGCATGAAAGGAGCTTTCAAAGCGGGCAAGCAGGGCTTCTCTGGCGGCGCTGTGTTTGAGACTCGTCCACGCTATGGAAGCACACTGTTTCTTCAGCGGAAAGTCCTTTTCTTCCCAGGGAGCTGCTTACAGTGTCTCCAGGCCCGTCAGAAACACTGTGTTTTAGGAACCTGCAAGGCAGCATGAAAGGAGCTTTCAAAGCGGGCAAGCAGGGCTTCTCTGGCGGCGCTGTGTTTGAGACTCCGACTGCATTGAGCCCTGCATACCGGGTCTACAGGCCCGTCAAAAACCCTGTTTCTTCGGAAGCTGCAAGGCAGCATGAATGGGGATTTCAAAATGGGAAAGCAAGGCTTGTGCCACCAGGCCCCCATTTCCAGTGAACCCGCAGCCTCTGTCCTTGCCCTTTCTAACAAATCATAAGACACTCCAGGGGCACACTGGTCACACTTGCCTGAATCAACTTTTCTGCACAGGGTGTTCTGCATGGAGCGAGCTCCCTCATCCAAGGATCGTGCGAGGAAAGCTATTGGGCCTTGGCCATTTTGAAGTCCTACAGAATGACAGGAAGAACTGTGCTTCAGTTGCAGTAGGAATGCAAGCCGACTTACTCCCGTCGCTGTGGGGTCTTCGGGTATGAGTGCCTAGAAGGAATGCGAAGCAGATTGTTTTTCTAAGTACAGCTCAGATGAGGGCAACGAGGCAGACTTCCATGGCATGTAGGACGGGAGCAAAGAGATGTCCTGCAGCTGTTGGATGGCTGAGGAAATCTAGCTGTCCCGAGGACGAGTGCCGTGTGTTGCCCTACACTCGGCGTACACACAGTGACTCTGAAGGGATCCCGGCCTGGATGTTTCTGTCTGAGCAGCCCAGAGGAGCCTGCCGCTCCTCAGTGATTTTGTAGGGAACAGGGTGCCCGGGCGAGGGTCCTAAGCGTCCGGAAAAGCCTACGAACGTTCAAATGATGCAGAACTGCGACTAAGACTTCATGGAAACTGCTCCACGCTTCCGCTCCAGCAGGGCAAGTCAAGGCCTCACGTGAGGTAAGTACTCATGTCCAGTTTCCCTTTAGCTCTAGAGCATGACAGGATGAGCTCCTGACCAGGCTATGGAAGCACACTGTTTCTTCAGCGGAAAGTCCTTTTCTTCCCAGGGAGCTGCTTACAGTGTCTCCAAGCCCGTCAGAAACACTGTGTTTTAGGAACCTGCAAGGCAGCATGAAAGGAGCTTTCAAAGCGGGCAAGCAGGGCTTCTCTGGCGGCGCTGTGTTTGAGACTCGTCCACGCTATGGAAGCACACTGTTTCTTCAGCGGAAAGTCCTTTTCTTCCCAGGGAGCTGCTTACAGTGTCTCCAGGCCCGTCAGAAACACTGTGTTTTAGGAACCTGCAAGGCAGCATGAAAGGAGCTTTCAAAGCGGGCAAGCAGGGCTTCTCTGGCGGCGCTGTGTTTGAGACTCGACCACGCTATGGAAGCACACTGTTTCTTCAGCGGAAAGTCCTTTTCTTCCCAGGGAGCTGCTTACAGTGTCTCCAGGCCCGTCAGAAACACTGTGTTTTAGGAACCTGCAAGGCAGCATGAAAGGAGCTTTCAAAGCGGGCAAGCAGGGCTTCTCTCTGGCGGCGCTGTGTTTGAGACTCGACCACGCTATGGAAGCACACTGTTTCTTCAGCGGAAAGTCCTTTTCTTCCCAGGGAGCTGCTTACAGTGTCTCCAGGCCCGTCAGAAACACTGTGTTTTAGGAACCTGCAAGGCAGCATGAAAGGAGCTTTCAAAGCGGGCAAGCAGGGCTTCTCTGGCGGCGCTGTGTTTGAGACTCGACCACGCTATGGAAGCACACTGTTTCTTCAGCGGAAAGTCCTTTTCTTCCCAGGGAGCTGCTTACAGTGTCTCCAGGCCCGTCAGAAACACTGTGTTTTAGGAACCTGCAAGGCAGCATGAAAGGAGCTTTCAAAGCGGGCAAGCAGGGCTTCTCTGGCGGCGCTGTGTTTGAGACTCCGACTGCATTGAGCCCTGCATACCGGGTCTACAGGCCCGTCAAAAACCCTATTTCTTCGGAAGCTGCAAGGCAGCATGAATGGGGATTTCAAAATGGGAAAGCAAGGCTTGTGCCACCAGGCCCCCATTTCCAGTGAACCCGCAGCCTCTGTCCTTGCCCTTTCTAACAAATCATAAGACACTCCAGGGGCACACTGGTCACACTTGCCTGAATCAACTTTTCTGCACAGGGTGTTCTGCATGGAGCGAGCTCCCTCATCCAAGGATCGTGCGAGGAAAGCTATTGGGCCTTGGCCATTTTGAAGTCCTACAGAATGACAGGAAGAACTGTGCTTCAGTTGCAGTAGGAATGCAAGCCGACTTACTCCCGTCGCTGTGGGGTCTTCGGGTATGAGTGCCTAGAAGGAATGCGAAGCAGATTGTTTTTCTAAGTACAGCTCAGATGAGGGCAACGAGGCAGACTTCCATGGCATGTAGGACGGGAGCAAAGAGATGTCCTGCAGCTGTTGGATGGCTGAGGAAATCTAGCTGTCCCGAGGACGAGTGCCGTGTGGTGCCCTACACTCGGCGTACACACAGTGACTCTGAAGGGATCCCGGCCTGGATGTTTCTGTCTGAGCAGCCCAGAGGAGCCTGCCGCTCCTCAGTGATTTTGTAGGGAACAGGGTGCCCGGGCGAGGGTCCTAAGCGTCCGGAAAAGCCTACGAACGTTCAAATGATGCAGAACTGCGACTAAGACTCCATGGAAACTGCTCCACGCTTCCGCTCCAGCAGGGCAAGTCAAGGCCTCACGTGAGGTAAGTACTCATGTCCAGTTTCCCTTTAGCTCTAGAGCATGACAGGATGAGCTCCTGACCAGGCTATGGAAGCACACTGTTTCTTCAGCGGAAAGTCCTTTTCTTCCCAGGGAGCTGCTTACAGTGTCTCCAGGCCCGTCAGAAACACTGTGTTTTAGGAACCTGCAAGGCAGCATGAAAGGAGCTTTCAAAGCGGGCAAGCAGGGCTTCTCTCTGGCGGCGCTGTGTTTGAGACTCGACCACGCTATGGAAGCACATTGTTTCTTCAGCGAAAATTCCTTTTCTTCCCAGGGAGCTGCTTACAGTGTCTCCAGGCCCGCCAGAAACACTGTGTTATAGGAACTTGCAAGGCAGCATGAAAGGAGCTTTCAAAGCGGGCAAGCAGGGCTTCTCTGGCGGCGCTGTGTTTGAGACTCGACCACGCTATGGAAGCACACTGTTTCTTCAGCGGAAAGTCCTTTTCTTCCCAGGGAGCTGCTTACAGTGTCTCCAGGCCCGTCAGAAACACTGTGTTTTAGGAACCTGCAAGGCAGCATGAAAGGAGCTTTCAAAGCGGGCAAGCAGGGCTTCTCTGGCGGCGCTGTGTTTGAGACTCGACCACGCTATGGAAGCACACTGTTTCTTCAGCGGAAAGTCCTTTTCTTCCCAGGGAGCTGCTTACAGTGTCTCCAGGCCCGTCAGAAACACTGTGTTTTAGGAACCTGCAAGGCAGCATGAAAGGAGCTTTCAAAGCGGGCAAGCAGGGCTTCTCTCTGGCGGCGCTGTGTTTGAGACTCGACCACGCTATGGAAGCACACTGTTTCTTCAGCGGAAAGTCCTTTTCTTCCCAGGGAGCTGCTTACAGTGTCTCCAGGCCCGTCAGAAACACTGTGTTTTAGGAACCTGCAAGGCAGCATGAAAGGAGCTTTCAAAGCGGGCAAGCAGGGCTTCTCTGGCCGCGCTGTGTTTGAGACTCGACCACGCTATGGAAGCACACTGTTTCTTCAGCGGAAAGTCCTTTTCTTCCCAGGGAGCTGCTTACAGTGTCTCCAGGCCCGTCAGAAACACTGTGTTTTAGGAACCTGCAAGGCAGCATGAAAGGAGCTTTCAAAGCGGGCAAGCAGGGCTTCTCTCTGGCGGCGCTGTGTTTGAGACTCGACCACGCTATGGAAGCACACTGTTTCTTCAGCGGAAAGTCCTTTTCTTCCCAGGGAGCTGCTTACAGTGTCTCCAGGCCCGTCAGAAACACTGTGTTTTAGGAACCTGCAAGGCAGCATGAAAGGAGCTTTCAAAGCGGGCAAGCAGGGCTTCTCTGGCGGCGCTGTGTTTGAGACTCGACCACGCTATGGAAGCACACTGTTTCTTCAGCGGAAAGTCCTTTTCTTCCCAGGGAGCTGCTTACAGTGTCTCCAGGCCCGTCAGAAACACTGTGTTTTAGGAACCTGCAAGGCAGCATGAAAGGAGCTTTCAAAGCGGGCAAGCAGGGCTTCTCTGGCGGCGCTGTGTTTGAGACTCGTCCACGCTATGGAAGCACACTGTTTCTTCAGCGGAAAGTCCTTTTCTTCCCAGGGAGCTGCTTACAGTGTCTCCAGGCCCGTCAGAAACACTGTGTTTTAGGAACCTGCAAGGCAGCATGAAAGGAGCTTTCAAAGCGGGCAAGCAGGGCTTCTCTCTGGCGGCGCTGTGTTTGAGACTCGACCACGCTATGGAAGCACACTGTTTCTTCAGCGGAAAGTCCTTTTCTTCCCAGGGAGCTGCTTACAGTGTCTCCAGGCCCGTCAGAAACACTGTGTTTTAGGAACCTGCAAGGCAGCATGAAAGGAGCTTTCAAAGCGGGCAAGCAGGGCTTCTCTGGCGGCGCTGTGTTTGAGACTCGTCCACGCTATGGAAGCACACTGTTTCTTCAGCGGAACGTCCTTTTCTTCCCAGGGAGCTGCTTACAGTGTCTCCAGGCCCGTCAGAAACACTGTGTTTTAGGAACCTGCAAGGCAGCATGAAAGGAGCTTTCAAAGCGGGCAAGCAGGGCTTCTCTCTGGCGGCGCTGTGTTTGAGACTCGACCACGCTATGGAAGCACACTGTTTCTTCAGCGGAAAGTCCTTTTCTTCCCAGGGAGCTGCTTACAGTGTCTCCAGGCCCGTCAGAAACACTGTGTTTTAGGAACCTGCAAGGCAGCATGAAAGGAGCTTTCAAAGCGGGCAAGCAGGGCTTCTCTGGCGGCGCTGTGTTTGAGACTCGACCACGCTATGGAAGCACACTGTTTCTTCAGCGGAAAGTCCTTTTCTTCCCAGGGAGCTGCTTACAGTGTCTCCAGGCCCGTCAGAAACACTGTGTTTTAGGAACCTGCAAGGCAGCATGAAAGGAGCTTTCAAAGCGGGCAAGCAGGGCTTCTCTCTGGCGGCGCTGTGTTTGAGACTCGACCACGCTATGGAAGCACACTGTTTCTTCAGCGAAAATTCCTTTTCTTCCCAGGGAGCTGCTTACAGTGTCTCCAGGCCCGCCAGAAACACTGTGTTATAGGAACTTGCAAGGCAGCATGAAAGGAGCTTTCAAAGCGGGCAAGCAGGGCTTCTCTGGCGGCGCTGTGTTTGAGACTCGACCACGCTATGGAAGCACACTGTTTCTTCAGCGGAAAGTCCTTTTCTTCCCAGGGAGCTGCTTACAGTGTCTCCAGGCCCGTCAGAAACACTGTGTTTTAGGAACCTGCAAGGCAGCATGAAAGGAGCTTTCAAAGCGGGCAAGCAGGGCTTCTCTGGCGGCGCTGTGTTTGAGACTCGACCACGCTATGGAAGCACACTGTTTCTTCAGCGGAAAGTCCTTTTCTTCCCAGGGAGCTGCTTACAGTGTCTCCAGGCCCGTCAGAAACACTGTGTTTTAGGAACCTGCAAGGCAGCATGAAAGGAGCTTTCAAAGCGGGCAAGCAGGGCTTCTCTGGCCGCGCTGTGTTTGAGACTCGACCACGCTATGGAAGCACACTGTTTCTTCAGCGGAAAGTCCTTTTCTTCCCAGGGAGCTGCTTACAGTGTCTCCAGGCCCGTCAGAAACACTGTGTTTTAGGAACCTGCAAGGCAGCATGAAAGGAGCTTTCAAAGCGGGCAAGCAGGGCTTCTCTGGCGGCGCTGTGTTTGAGACTCCGACTGCATTGAGCCCTGCATACCGGGTCTACAGGCCCGTCAAAAACCCTATTTCTTCGGAAGCTGCAAGGCAGCATGAATGGGGATTTCAAAATGGGAAAGCAAGGCTTGTGCCACCAGGCCCCCATTTCCAGTGAACCCGCAGCCTCTGTCCTTGCCCTTTCTAACAAATCATAAGACACTCCAGGGGCACACTGGTCACACTTGCCTGAATCAACTTTTCTGCACAGGGTGTTCTGCATGGAGCGAGCTCCCTCATCCAAGGATCGTGCGAGGAAAGCTATTGGGCCTTGGCCATTTTGAAGTCCTACAGAATGACAGGAAGAACTGTGCTTCAGTTGCAGTAGGAATGCAAGCCGACTTACTCCCGTCGCTGTGGGGTCTTCGGGTATGAGTGCCTAGAAGGAATGCGAAGCAGATTGTTTTTCTAAGTACAGCTCAGATGAGGGCAACGAGGCAGACTTCCATGGCATGTAGGACGGGAGCAAAGAGATGTCCTGCAGCTGTTGGATGGCTGAGGAAATCTAGCTGTCCCGAGGACGAGTGCCGTGTGTTGCCCTACACTCGGCGTACACACAGTGACTCTGAAGGGATCCCGGCCTGGATGTTTCTGTCTGAGCAGCCCAGAGGAGCCTGCCGCTCCTCAGTGATTTTGTAGGGAACAGGGTGCCCGGGCGAGGGTCCTAAGCGTCCGGAAAAGCCTACGAACGTTCAAATGATGCAGAACTGCGACTAAGACCTCATGGAAACTGCTCCACGCTTCCGCTCCAGCAGGGCAAGTCAAGGCCTCACGTGAGGTAAGTACTCATGTCCAGTTTCCCTTTAGCTCTAGAGCATGACAGGATGAGCTCCTGACCAGGCTATGGAAGCACACTGTTTCTTCAGCGGAAAGTCCTTTTCTTCCCAGGGAGCTGCTTACAGTGTCTCCAGGCCCGTCAGAAACACTGTGTTTTAGGAACCTGCAAGGCAGCATGAAAGGAGCTTTCAAAGCGGGCAAGCAGGGCTTCTCTGGCGGCGCTGTGTTTGAGACTCGTCCACGCTATGGAAGCACACTGTTTCTTCAGCGGAAAGTCCTTTTCTTCCCAGGGAGCTGCTTACAGTGTCTCCAGGCCCGTCAGAAACACTGTGTTTTAGGAACCTGCAAGGCAGCATGAAAGGAGCTTTCAAAGCGGGCAAGCAGGGCTTCTCTGGCGGCGCTGTGTTTGAGACTCCGACTGCATTGAGCCCTGCATACCGGGTCTACAGGCCCGTCAAAAACCCTGTTTCTTCGGAAGCTGCAAGGCAGCATGAATGGGGATTTCAAAATGGGAAAGCAAGGCTTGTGCCACCAGGCCCCCATTTCCAGTGAACCCGCAGCCTCTGTCCTTGCCCTTTCTAACAAATCATAAGACACTCCAGGGGCACACTGGTCACACTTGCCTGAATCAACTTTTCTGCACAGGGTGTTCTGCATGGAGCGAGCTCCCTCATCCAAGGATCGTGCGAGGAAAGCTATTGGGCCTTGGCCATTTTGAAGTCCTACAGAATGACAGGAAGAACTGTGCTTCAGTTGCAGTAGGAATGCAAGCCGACTTACTCCCGTCGCTGTGGGGTCTTCGGGTATGAGTGCCTAGAAGGAATGCGAAGCAGATTGTTTTTCTAAGTACAGCTCAGATGAGGGCAACGAGGCAGACTTCCATGGCATGTAGGACGGGAGCAAAGAGATGTCCTGCAGCTGTTGGATGGCTGAGGAAATCTAGCTGTCCCGAGGACGAGTGCCGTGTGTTGCCCTACACTCGGCGTACACACAGTGACTCTGAAGGGATCCCGGCCTGGATGTTTCTGTCTGAGCAGCCCAGAGGAGCCTGCCGCTCCTCAGTGATTTTGTAGGGAACAGGGTGCCCGGGCGAGGGTCCTAAGCGTCCGGAAAAGCCTACGAACGTTCAAATGATGCAGAACTGCGACTAAGACTTCATGGAAACTGCTCCACGCTTCCGCTCCAGCAGGGCAAGTCAAGGCCTCACGTGAGGTAAGTACTCATGTCCAGTTTCCCTTTAGCTCTAGAGCATGACAGGATGAGCTCCTGACCAGGCTATGGAAGCACACTGTTTCTTCAGCGGAAAGTCCTTTTCTTCCCAGGGAGCTGCTTACAGTGTCTCCAAGCCCGTCAGAAACACTGTGTTTTAGGAACCTGCAAGGCAGCATGAAAGGAGCTTTCAAAGCGGGCAAGCAGGGCTTCTCTGGCGGCGCTGTGTTTGAGACTCGTCCACGCTATGGAAGCACACTGTTTCTTCAGCGGAAAGTCCTTTTCTTCCCAGGGAGCTGCTTACAGTGTCTCCAGGCCCGTCAGAAACACTGTGTTTTAGGAACCTGCAAGGCAGCATGAAAGGAGCTTTCAAAGCGGGCAAGCAGGGCTTCTCTGGCGGCGCTGTGTTTGAGACTCGACCACGCTATGGAAGCACACTGTTTCTTCAGCGGAAAGTCCTTTTCTTCCCAGGGAGCTGCTTACAGTGTCTCCAGGCCCGTCAGAAACACTGTGTTTTAGGAACCTGCAAGGCAGCATGAAAGGAGCTTTCAAAGCGGGCAAGCAGGGCTTCTCTCTGGCGGCGCTGTGTTTGAGACTCGACCACGCTATGGAAGCACATTGTTTCTTCAGCGAAAATTCCTTTTCTTCCCAGGGAGCTGCTTACAGTGTCTCCAGGCCCGTCAGAAACACTGTGTTTTAGGAACCTGCAAGGCAGCATGAAAGGAGCTTTCAAAGCGGGCAAGCAGGGCTTCTCTGGCGGCGCTGTGTTTGAGACTCGACCACGCTATGGAAGCACACTGTTTCTTCAGCGGAAAGTCCTTTTCTTCCCAGGGAGCTGCTTACAGTGTCTCCAGGCCCGTCAGAAACACTGTGTTTTAGGAACCTGCAAGGCAGCATGAAAGGAGCTTTCAAAGCGGGCAAGCAGGGCTTCTCTGGCGGCGCTGTGTTTGAGACTCGACCACGCTATGGAAGCACACTGTTTCTTCAGCGGAAAGTCCTTTTCTTCCCAGGGAGCTGCTTACAGTGTCTCCAGGCCCGTCAGAAACACTGTGTTTTAGGAACCTGCAAGGCAGCATGAAAGGAGCTTTCAAAGCGGGCAAGCAGGGCTTCTCTGGCGGCGCTGTGTTTGAGACTCCGACTGCATTGAGCCCTGCATACCGGGTCTACAGGCCCGTCAAAAACCCTGTTTCTTCGGAAGCTGCAAGGCAGCATGAATGGGGATTTCAAAATGGGAAAGCAAGGCTTGTGCCACCAGGCCCCCATTTCCAGTGAACCCGCAGCCTCTGTCCTTGCCCTTTCTAACAAATCATAAGACACTCCAGGGGCACACTGGTCACACTTGCCTGAATCAACTTTTCTGCACAGGGTGTTCTGCATGGAGCGAGCTCCCTCATCCAAGGATCGTGCGAGGAAAGCTATTGGGCCTTGGCCATTTTGAAGTCCTACAGAATGACAGGAAGAACTGTGCTTCAGTTGCAGTAGGAATGCAAGCCGACTTACTCCCGTCGCTGTGGGGTCTTCGGGTATGAGTGCCTAGAAGGAATGCGAAGCAGATTGTTTTTCTAAGTACAGCTCAGATGAGGGCAACGAGGCAGACTTCCATGGCATGTAGGACGGGAGCAAAGAGATGTCCTGCAGCTGTTGGATGGCTGAGGAAATCTAGCTGTCCCGAGGACGAGTGCCGTGTGTTGCCCTACACTCGGCGTACACACAGTGACTCTGAAGGGATCCCGGCCTGGATGTTTCTGTCTGAGCAGCCCAGAGGAGCCTGCCGCTCCTCAGTGATTTTGTAGGGAACAGGGTGCCCGGGCGAGGGTCCTAAGCGTCCGGAAAAGCCTACGAACGTTCAAATGATGCAGAACTGCGACTAAGACTCCATGGAAACTGCTCCACGCTTCCGCTCCAGCAGGGCAAGTCAAGGCCTCACGTGAGGTAAGTACTCATGTCCAGTTTCCCTTTAGCTCTAGAGCATGACAGGATGAGCTCCTGACCAGGCTATGGAAGCACACTGTTTCTTCAGCGGAAAGTCCTTTTCTTCCCAGGGAGCTGCTTACAGTGTCTCCAGGCCCGTCAGAAACACTGTGTTTTAGGAACCTGCAAGGCAGCATGAAAGGAGCTTTCAAAGCGGGCAAGCAGGGCTTCTCTCTGGCGGCGCTGTGTTTGAGACTCGACCACGCTATGGAAGCACATTGTTTCTTCAGCGAAAATTCCTTTTCTTCCCAGGGAGCTGCTTACAGTGTCTCCAGGCCCGTCAGAAACACTGTGTTATAGGAACTTGCAAGGCAGCATGAAAGGAGCTTTCAAAGCGGGCAAGCAGGGCTTCTCTGGCGGCGCTGTGTTTGAGACTCGACCACGCTATGGAAGCACACTGTTTCTTCAGCGGAAAGTCCTTTTCTTCCCAGGGAGCTGCTTACAGTGTCTCCAGGCCCGTCAGAAACACTGTGTTTTAGGAACCTGCAAGGCAGCATGAAAGGAGCTTTCAAAGCGGGCAAGCAGGGCTTCTCTGGCGGCGCTGTGTTTGAGACTCGACCACGCTATGGAAGCACACTGTTTCTTCAGCGGAAAGTCCTTTTCTTCCCAGGGAGCTGCTTACAGTGTCTCCAGGCCCGTCAGAAACACTGTGTTTTAGGAACCTGCAAGGCAGCATGAAAGGAGCTTTCAAAGCGGGCAAGCAGGGCTTCTCTCTGGCGGCGCTGTGTTTGAGACTCGACCACGCTATGGAAGCACACTGTTTCTTCAGCGGAAAGTCCTTTTCTTCCCAGGGAGCTGCTTACAGTGTCTCCAGGCCCGTCAGAAACACTGTGTTTTAGGAACCTGCAAGGCAGCATGAAAGGAGCTTTCAAAGCGGGCAAGCAGGGCTTCTCTGGCGGCGCTGTGTTTGAGACTCGACCACGCTATGGAAGCACACTGTTTCTTCAGCGGAAAGTCCTTTTCTTCCCAGGGAGCTGCTTACAGTGTCTCCAGGCCCGTCAGAAACACTGTGTTTTAGGAACCTGCAAGGCAGCATGAAAGGAGCTTTCAAAGCGGGCAAGCAGGGCTTCTCTCTGGCGGCGCTGTGTTTGAGACTCGACCACGCTATGGAAGCACACTGTTTCTTCAGCGGAAAGTCCTTTTCTTCCCAGGGAGCTGCTTACAGTGTCTCCAGGCCCGTCAGAAACACTGTGTTTTAGGAACCTGCAAGGCAGCATGAAAGGAGCTTTCAAAGCGGGCAAGCAGGGCTTCTCTGGCGGCGCTGTGTTTGAGACTCGACCACGCTATGGAAGCACACTGTTTCTTCAGCGGAAAGTCCTTTTCTTCCCAGGGAGCTGCTTACAGTGTCTCCAGGCCCGTCAGAAACACTGTGTTTTAGGAACCTGCAAGGCAGCATGAAAGGAGCTTTCAAAGCGGGCAAGCAGGGCTTCTCTGGCGGCGCTGTGTTTGAGACTCGTCCACGCTATGGAAGCACACTGTTTCTTCAGCGGAAAGTCCTTTTCTTCCCAGGGAGCTGCTTACAGTGTCTCCAGGCCCGTCAGAAACACTGTGTTTTAGGAACCTGCAAGGCAGCATGAAAGGAGCTTTCAAAGCGGGCAAGCAGGGCTTCTCTCTGGCGGCGCTGTGTTTGAGACTCGACCACGCTATGGAAGCACACTGTTTCTTCAGCGGAAAGTCCTTTTCTTCCCAGGGAGCTGCTTACAGTGTCTCCAGGCCCGTCAGAAACACTGTGTTTTAGGAACCTGCAAGGCAGCATGAAAGGAGCTTTCAAAGCGGGCAAGCAGGGCTTCTCTGGCGGCGCTGTGTTTGAGACTCGACCACGCTATGGAAGCACACTGTTTCTTCAGCGGAAAGTCCTTTTCTTCCCAGGGAGCTGCTTACAGTGTCTCCAGGCCCGTCAGAAACACTGTGTTTTAGGAACCTGCAAGGCAGCATGAAAGGAGCTTTCAAAGCGGGCAAGCAGGGCTTCTCTGGCCGCGCTGTGTTTGAGACTCGACCACGCTATGGAAGCACACTGTTTCTTCAGCGGAAAGTCCTTTTCTTCCCAGGGAGCTGCTTACAGTGTCTCCAGGCCCGTCAGAAACACTGTGTTTTAGGAACCTGCAAGGCAGCATGAAAGGAGCTTTCAAAGCGGGCAAGCAGGGCTTCTCTGGCGGCGCTGTGTTTGAGACTCCGACTGCATTGAGCCCTGCATACCGGGTCTACAGGCCCGTCAAAAACCCTATTTCTTCGGAAGCTGCAAGGCAGCATGAATGGGGATTTCAAAATGGGAAAGCAAGGCTTGTGCCACCAGGCCCCCATTTCCAGTGAACCCGCAGCCTCTGTCCTTGCCCTTTCTAACAAATCATAAGACACTCCAGGGGCACACTGGTCACACTTGCCTGAATCAACTTTTCTGCACAGGGTGTTCTGCATGGAGCGAGCTCCCTCATCCAAGGATCGTGCGAGGAAAGCTATTGGGCCTTGGCCATTTTGAAGTCCTACAGAATGACAGGAAGAACTGTGCTTCAGTTGCAGTAGGAATGCAAGCCGACTTACTCCCGTCGCTGTGGGGTCTTCGGGTATGAGTGCCTAGAAGGAATGCGAAGCAGATTGTTTTTCTAAGTACAGCTCAGATGAGGGCAACGAGGCAGACTTCCATGGCATGTAGGACGGGAGCAAAGAGATGTCCTGCAGCTGTTGGATGGCTGAGGAAATCTAGCTGTCCCGAGGACGAGTGCCGTGTGTTGCCCTACACTCGGCGTACACACAGTGACTCTGAAGGGATCCCGGCCTGGATGTTTCTGTCTGAGCAGCCCAGAGGAGCCTGCCGCTCCTCAGTGATTTTGTAGGGAACAGGGTGCCCGGGCGAGGGTCCTAAGCGTCCGGAAAAGCCTACGAACGTTCAAATGATGCAGAACTGCGACTAAGACCTCATGGAAACTGCTCCACGCTTCCGCTCCAGCAGGGCAAGTCAAGGCCTCACGTGAGGTAAGTACTCATGTCCAGTTTCCCTTTAGCTCTAGAGCATGACAGGATGAGCTCCTGACCAGGCTATGGAAGCACACTGTTTCTTCAGCGGAAAGTCCTTTTCTTCCCAGGGAGCTGCTTACAGTGTCTCCAGGCCCGTCAGAAACACTGTGTTTTAGGAACCTGCAAGGCAGCATGAAAGGAGCTTTCAAAGCGGGCAAGCAGGGCTTCTCTGGCGGCGCTGTGTTTGAGACTCGTCCACGCTATGGAAGCACACTGTTTCTTCAGCGGAAAGTCCTTTTCTTCCCAGGGAGCTGCTTACAGTGTCTCCAGGCCCGTCAGAAACACTGTGTTTTAGGAACCTGCAAGGCAGCATGAAAGGAGCTTTCAAAGCGGGCAAGCAGGGCTTCTCTGGCGGCGCTGTGTTTGAGACTCCGACTGCATTGAGCCCTGCATACCGGGTCTACAGGCCCGTCAAAAACCCTGTTTCTTCGGAAGCTGCAAGGCAGCATGAATGGGGATTTCAAAATGGGAAAGCAAGGCTTGTGCCACCAGGCCCCCATTTCCAGTGAACCCGCAGCCTCTGTCCTTGCCCTTTCTAACAAATCATAAGACACTCCAGGGGCACACTGGTCACACTTGCCTGAATCAACTTTTCTGCACAGGGTGTTCTGCATGGAGCGAGCTCCCTCATCCAAGGATCGTGCGAGGAAAGCTATTGGGCCTTGGCCATTTTGAAGTCCTACAGAATGACAGGAAGAACTGTGCTTCAGTTGCAGTAGGAATGCAAGCCGACTTACTCCCGTCGCTGTGGGGTCTTCGGGTATGAGTGCCTAGAAGGAATGCGAAGCAGATTGTTTTTCTAAGTACAGCTCAGATGAGGGCAACGAGGCAGACTTCCATGGCATGTAGGACGGGAGCAAAGAGATGTCCTGCAGCTGTTGGATGGCTGAGGAAATCTAGCTGTCCCGAGGACGAGTGCCGTGTGTTGCCCTACACTCGGCGTACACACAGTGACTCTGAAGGGATCCCGGCCTGGATGTTTCTGTCTGAGCAGCCCAGAGGAGCCTGCCGCTCCTCAGTGATTTTGTAGGGAACAGGGTGCCCGGGCGAGGGTCCTAAGCGTCCGGAAAAGCCTACGAACGTTCAAATGATGCAGAACTGCGACTAAGACTTCATGGAAACTGCTCCACGCTTCCGCTCCAGCAGGGCAAGTCAAGGCCTCACGTGAGGTAAGTACTCATGTCCAGTTTCCCTTTAGCTCTAGAGCATGACAGGATGAGCTCCTGACCAGGCTATGGAAGCACACTGTTTCTTCAGCGGAAAGTCCTTTTCTTCCCAGGGAGCTGCTTACAGTGTCTCCAAGCCCGTCAGAAACACTGTGTTTTAGGAACCTGCAAGGCAGCATGAAAGGAGCTTTCAAAGCGGGCAAGCAGGGCTTCTCTGGCGGCGCTGTGTTTGAGACTCGTCCACGCTATGGAAGCACACTGTTTCTTCAGCGGAAAGTCCTTTTCTTCCCAGGGAGCTGCTTACAGTGTCTCCAGGCCCGTCAGAAACACTGTGTTTTAGGAACCTGCAAGGCAGCATGAAAGGAGCTTTCAAAGCGGGCAAGCAGGGCTTCTCTGGCGGCGCTGTGTTTGAGACTCGACCACGCTATGGAAGCACACTGTTTCTTCAGCGGAAAGTCCTTTTCTTCCCAGGGAGCTGCTTACAGTGTCTCCAGGCCCGTCAGAAACACTGTGTTTTAGGAACCTGCAAGGCAGCATGAAAGGAGCTTTCAAAGCGGGCAAGCAGGGCTTCTCTCTGGCGGCGCTGTGTTTGAGACTCGACCACGCTATGGAAGCACATTGTTTCTTCAGCGAAAATTCCTTTTCTTCCCAGGGAGCTGCTTACAGTGTCTCCAGGCCCGTCAGAAACACTGTGTTTTAGGAACCTGCAAGGCAGCATGAAAGGAGCTTTCAAAGCGGGCAAGCAGGGCTTCTCTGGCGGCGCTGTGTTTGAGACTCGACCACGCTATGGAAGCACACTGTTTCTTCAGCGGAAAGTCCTTTTCTTCCCAGGGAGCTGCTTACAGTGTCTCCAGGCCCGTCAGAAACACTGTGTTTTAGGAACCTGCAAGGCAGCATGAAAGGAGCTTTCAAAGCGGGCAAGCAGGGCTTCTCTCTGGCGGCGCTGTGTTTGAGACTCGACCACGCTATGGAAGCACACTGTTTCTTCAGCGGAAAGTCCTTTTCTTCCCAGGGAGCTGCTTACAGTGTCTCCAGGCCCGTCAGAAACACTGTGTTTTAGGAACCTGCAAGGCAGCATGAAAGGAGCTTTCAAAGCGGGCAAGCAGGGCTTCTCTGGCGGCGCTGTGTTTGAGACTCGACCACGCTATGGAAGCACACTGTTTCTTCAGCGGAAAGTCCTTTTCTTCCCAGGGAGCTGCTTACAGTGTCTCCAGGCCCGTCAGAAACACTGTGTTTTAGGAACCTGCAAGGCAGCATGAAAGGAGCTTTCAAAGCGGGCAAGCAGGGCTTCTCTGGCGGCGCTGTGTTTGAGACTCCGACTGCATTGAGCCCTGCATACCGGGTCTACAGGCCCGTCAAAAACCCTATTTCTTCGGAAGCTGCAAGGCAGCATGAATGGGGATTTCAAAATGGGAAAGCAAGGCTTGTGCCACCAGGCCCCCATTTCCAGTGAACCCGCAGCCTCTGTCCTTGCCCTTTCTAACAAATCATAAGACACTCCAGGGGCACACTGGTCACACTTGCCTGAATCAACTTTTCTGCACAGGGTGTTCTGCATGGAGCGAGCTCCCTCATCCAAGGATCGTGCGAGGAAAGCTATTGGGCCTTGGCCATTTTGAAGTCCTACAGAATGACAGGAAGAACTGTGCTTCAGTTGCAGTAGGAATGCAAGCCGACTTACTCCCGTCGCTGTGGGGTCTTCGGGTATGAGTGCCTAGAAGGAATGCGAAGCAGATTGTTTTTCTAAGTACAGCTCAGATGAGGGCAACGAGGCAGACTTCCATGGCATGTAGGACGGGAGCAAAGAGATGTCCTGCAGCTGTTGGATGGCTGAGGAAATCTAGCTGTCCCGAGGACGAGTGCCGTGTGTTGCCCTACACTCGGCGTACACACAGTGACTCTGAAGGGATCCCGGCCTGGATGTTTCTGTCTGAGCAGCCCAGAGGAGCCTGCCGCTCCTCAGTGATTTTGTAGGGAACAGGGTGCCCGGGCGAGGGTCCTAAGCGTCCGGAAAAGCCTACGAACGTTCAAATGATGCAGAACTGCGACTAAGACTCCATGGAAACTGCTCCACGCTTCCGCTCCAGCAGGGCAAGTCAAGGCCTCACGTGAGGTAAGTACTCATGTCCAGTTTCCCTTTAGCTCTAGAGCATGACAGGATGAGCTCCTGACCAGGCTATGGAAGCACACTGTTTCTTCAGCGGAAAGTCCTTTTCTTCCCAGGGAGCTGCTTACAGTGTCTCCAGGCCCGTCAGAAACACTGTGTTTTAGGAACCTGCAAGGCAGCATGAAAGGAGCTTTCAAAGCGGGCAAGCAGGGCTTCTCTCTGGCGGCGCTGTGTTTGAGACTCGACCACGCTATGGAAGCACATTGTTTCTTCAGCGAAAATTCCTTTTCTTCCCAGGGAGCTGCTTACAGTGTCTCCAGGCCCGTCAGAAACACTGTGTTATAGGAACTTGCAAGGCAGCATGAAAGGAGCTTTCAAAGCGGGCAAGCAGGGCTTCTCTGGCGGCGCTGTGTTTGAGACTCGACCACGCTATGGAAGCACACTGTTTCTTCAGCGGAAAGTCCTTTTCTTCCCAGGGAGCTGCTTACAGTGTCTCCAGGCCCGTCAGAAACACTGTGTTTTAGGAACCTGCAAGGCAGCATGAAAGGAGCTTTCAAAGCGGGCAAGCAGGGCTTCTCTGGCGGCGCTGTGTTTGAGACTCGACCACGCTATGGAAGCACACTGTTTCTTCAGCGGAAAGTCCTTTTCTTCCCAGGGAGCTGCTTACAGTGTCTCCAGGCCCGTCAGAAACACTGTGTTTTAGGAACCTGCAAGGCAGCATGAAAGGAGCTTTCAAAGCGGGCAAGCAGGGCTTCTCTCTGGCGGCGCTGTGTTTGAGACTCGACCACGCTATGGAAGCACACTGTTTCTTCAGCGGAAAGTCCTTTTCTTCCCAGGGAGCTGCTTACAGTGTCTCCAGGCCCGTCAGAAACACTGTGTTTTAGGAACCTGCAAGGCAGCATGAAAGGAGCTTTCAAAGCGGGCAAGCAGGGCTTCTCTGGCGGCGCTGTGTTTGAGACTCGACCACGCTATGGAAGCACACTGTTTCTTCAGCGGAAAGTCCTTTTCTTCCCAGGGAGCTGCTTACAGTGTCTCCAGGCCCGTCAGAAACACTGTGTTTTAGGAACCTGCAAGGCAGCATGAAAGGAGCTTTCAAAGCGGGCAAGCAGGGCTTCTCTCTGGCGGCGCTGTGTTTGAGACTCGACCACGCTATGGAAGCACACTGTTTCTTCAGCGGAAAGTCCTTTTCTTCCCAGGGAGCTGCTTACAGTGTCTCCAGGCCCGTCAGAAACACTGTGTTTTAGGAACCTGCAAGGCAGCATGAAAGGAGCTTTCAAAGCGGGCAAGCAGGGCTTCTCTGGCGGCGCTGTGTTTGAGACTCGACCACGCTATGGAAGCACACTGTTTCTTCAGCGGAAAGTCCTTTTCTTCCCAGGGAGCTGCTTACAGTGTCTCCAGGCCCGTCAGAAACACTGTGTTTTAGGAACCTGCAAGGCAGCATGAAAGGAGCTTTCAAAGCGGGCAAGCAGGGCTTCTCTGGCGGCGCTGTGTTTGAGACTCGTCCACGCTATGGAAGCACACTGTTTCTTCAGCGGAAAGTCCTTTTCTTCCCAGGGAGCTGCTTACAGTGTCTCCAGGCCCGTCAGAAACACTGTGTTTTAGGAACCTGCAAGGCAGCATGAAAGGAGCTTTCAAAGCGGGCAAGCAGGGCTTCTCTCTGGCGGCGCTGTGTTTGAGACTCGACCACGCTATGGAAGCACACTGTTTCTTCAGCGGAAAGTCCTTTTCTTCCCAGGGAGCTGCTTACAGTGTCTCCAGGCCCGTCAGAAACACTGTGTTTTAGGAACCTGCAAGGCAGCATGAAAGGAGCTTTCAAAGCGGGCAAGCAGGGCTTCTCTGGCGGCGCTGTGTTTGAGACTCGACCACGCTATGGAAGCACACTGTTTCTTCAGCGGAAAGTCCTTTTCTTCCCAGGGAGCTGCTTACAGTGTCTCCAGGCCCGTCAGAAACACTGTGTTTTAGGAACCTGCAAGGCAGCATGAAAGGAGCTTTCAAAGCGGGCAAGCAGGGCTTCTCTGGCCGCGCTGTGTTTGAGACTCGACCACGCTATGGAAGCACACTGTTTCTTCAGCGGAAAGTCCTTTTCTTCCCAGGGAGCTGCTTACAGTGTCTCCAGGCCCGTCAGAAACACTGTGTTTTAGGAACCTGCAAGGCAGCATGAAAGGAGCTTTCAAAGCGGGCAAGCAGGGCTTCTCTGGCGGCGCTGTGTTTGAGACTCCGACTGCATTGAGCCCTGCATACCGGGTCTACAGGCCCGTCAAAAACCCTATTTCTTCGGAAGCTGCAAGGCAGCATGAATGGGGATTTCAAAATGGGAAAGCAAGGCTTGTGCCACCAGGCCCCCATTTCCAGTGAACCCGCAGCCTCTGTCCTTGCCCTTTCTAACAAATCATAAGACACTCCAGGGGCACACTGGTCACACTTGCCTGAATCAACTTTTCTGCACAGGGTGTTCTGCATGGAGCGAGCTCCCTCATCCAAGGATCGTGCGAGGAAAGCTATTGGGCCTTGGCCATTTTGAAGTCCTACAGAATGACAGGAAGAACTGTGCTTCAGTTGCAGTAGGAATGCAAGCCGACTTACTCCCGTCGCTGTGGGGTCTTCGGGTATGAGTGCCTAGAAGGAATGCGAAGCAGATTGTTTTTCTAAGTACAGCTCAGATGAGGGCAACGAGGCAGACTTCCATGGCATGTAGGACGGGAGCAAAGAGATGTCCTGCAGCTGTTGGATGGCTGAGGAAATCTAGCTGTCCCGAGGACGAGTGCCGTGTGTTGCCCTACACTCGGCGTACACACAGTGACTCTGAAGGGATCCCGGCCTGGATGTTTCTGTCTGAGCAGCCCAGAGGAGCCTGCCGCTCCTCAGTGATTTTGTAGGGAACAGGGTGCCCGGGCGAGGGTCCTAAGCGTCCGGAAAAGCCTACGAACGTTCAAATGATGCAGAACTGCGACTAAGACCTCATGGAAACTGCTCCACGCTTCCGCTCCAGCAGGGCAAGTCAAGGCCTCACGTGAGGTAAGTACTCATGTCCAGTTTCCCTTTAGCTCTAGAGCATGACAGGATGAGCTCCTGACCAGGCTATGGAAGCACACTGTTTCTTCAGCGGAAAGTCCTTTTCTTCCCAGGGAGCTGCTTACAGTGTCTCCAGGCCCGTCAGAAACACTGTGTTTTAGGAACCTGCAAGGCAGCATGAAAGGAGCTTTCAAAGCGGGCAAGCAGGGCTTCTCTGGCGGCGCTGTGTTTGAGACTCGTCCACGCTATGGAAGCACACTGTTTCTTCAGCGGAAAGTCCTTTTCTTCCCAGGGAGCTGCTTACAGTGTCTCCAGGCCCGTCAGAAACACTGTGTTTTAGGAACCTGCAAGGCAGCATGAAAGGAGCTTTCAAAGCGGGCAAGCAGGGCTTCTCTGGCGGCGCTGTGTTTGAGACTCCGACTGCATTGAGCCCTGCATACCGGGTCTACAGGCCCGTCAAAAACCCTGTTTCTTCGGAAGCTGCAAGGCAGCATGAATGGGGATTTCAAAATGGGAAAGCAAGGCTTGTGCCACCAGGCCCCCATTTCCAGTGAACCCGCAGCCTCTGTCCTTGCCCTTTCTAACAAATCATAAGACACTCCAGGGGCACACTGGTCACACTTGCCTGAATCAACTTTTCTGCACAGGGTGTTCTGCATGGAGCGAGCTCCCTCATCCAAGGATCGTGCGAGGAAAGCTATTGGGCCTTGGCCATTTTGAAGTCCTACAGAATGACAGGAAGAACTGTGCTTCAGTTGCAGTAGGAATGCAAGCCGACTTACTCCCGTCGCTGTGGGGTCTTCGGGTATGAGTGCCTAGAAGGAATGCGAAGCAGATTGTTTTTCTAAGTACAGCTCAGATGAGGGCAACGAGGCAGACTTCCATGGCATGTAGGACGGGAGCAAAGAGATGTCCTGCAGCTGTTGGATGGCTGAGGAAATCTAGCTGTCCCGAGGACGAGTGCCGTGTGTTGCCCTACACTCGGCGTACACACAGTGACTCTGAAGGGATCCCGGCCTGGATGTTTCTGTCTGAGCAGCCCAGAGGAGCCTGCCGCTCCTCAGTGATTTTGTAGGGAACAGGGTGCCCGGGCGAGGGTCCTAAGCGTCCGGAAAAGCCTACGAACGTTCAAATGATGCAGAACTGCGACTAAGACTTCATGGAAACTGCTCCACGCTTCCGCTCCAGCAGGGCAAGTCAAGGCCTCACGTGAGGTAAGTACTCATGTCCAGTTTCCCTTTAGCTCTAGAGCATGACAGGATGAGCTCCTGACCAGGCTATGGAAGCACACTGTTTCTTCAGCGGAAAGTCCTTTTCTTCCCAGGGAGCTGCTTACAGTGTCTCCAAGCCCGTCAGAAACACTGTGTTTTAGGAACCTGCAAGGCAGCATGAAAGGAGCTTTCAAAGCGGGCAAGCAGGGCTTCTCTGGCGGCGCTGTGTTTGAGACTCGTCCACGCTATGGAAGCACACTGTTTCTTCAGCGGAAAGTCCTTTTCTTCCCAGGGAGCTGCTTACAGTGTCTCCAGGCCCGTCAGAAACACTGTGTTTTAGGAACCTGCAAGGCAGCATGAAAGGAGCTTTCAAAGCGGGCAAGCAGGGCTTCTCTGGCGGCGCTGTGTTTGAGACTCGACCACGCTATGGAAGCACACTGTTTCTTCAGCGGAAAGTCCTTTTCTTCCCAGGGAGCTGCTTACAGTGTCTCCAGGCCCGTCAGAAACACTGTGTTTTAGGAACCTGCAAGGCAGCATGAAAGGAGCTTTCAAAGCGGGCAAGCAGGGCTTCTCTCTGGCGGCGCTGTGTTTGAGACTCGACCACGCTATGGAAGCACATTGTTTCTTCAGCGAAAATTCCTTTTCTTCCCAGGGAGCTGCTTACAGTGTCTCCAGGCCCGTCAGAAACACTGTGTTTTAGGAACCTGCAAGGCAGCATGAAAGGAGCTTTCAAAGCGGGCAAGCAGGGCTTCTCTGGCGGCGCTGTGTTTGAGACTCGACCACGCTATGGAAGCACACTGTTTCTTCAGCGGAAAGTCCTTTTCTTCCCAGGGAGCTGCTTACAGTGTCTCCAGGCCCGTCAGAAACACTGTGTTTTAGGAACCTGCAAGGCAGCATGAAAGGAGCTTTCAAAGCGGGCAAGCAGGGCTTCTCTGGCGGCGCTGTGTTTGAGACTCGACCACGCTATGGAAGCACACTGTTTCTTCAGCGGAAAGTCCTTTTCTTCCCAGGGAGCTGCTTACAGTGTCTCCAGGCCCGTCAGAAACACTGTGTTTTAGGAACCTGCAAGGCAGCATGAAAGGAGCTTTCAAAGCGGGCAAGCAGGGCTTCTCTGGCGGCGCTGTGTTTGAGACTCGACCACGCTATGGAAGCACACTGTTTCTTCAGCGGAAAGTCCTTTTCTTCCCAGGGAGCTGCTTACAGTGTCTCCAGGCCCGTCAGAAACACTGTGTTTTAGGAACCTGCAAGGCAGCATGAAAGGAGCTTTCAAAGCGGGCAAGCAGGGCTTCTCTGGCGGCGCTGTGTTTGAGACTCCGACTGCATTGAGCCCTGCATACCGGGTCTACAGGCCCGTCAAAAACCCTATTTCTTCGGAAGCTGCAAGGCAGCATGAATGGGGATTTCAAAATGGGAAAGCAAGGCTTGTGCCACCAGGCCCCCATTTCCAGTGAACCCGCAGCCTCTGTCCTTGCCCTTTCTAACAAATCATAAGACACTCCAGGGGCACACTGGTCACACTTGCCTGAATCAACTTTTCTGCACAGGGTGTTCTGCATGGAGCGAGCTCCCTCATCCAAGGATCGTGCGAGGAAAGCTATTGGGCCTTGGCCATTTTGAAGTCCTACAGAATGACAGGAAGAACTGTGCTTCAGTTGCAGTAGGAATGCAAGCCGACTTACTCCCGTCGCTGTGGGGTCTTCGGGTATGAGTGCCTAGAAGGAATGCGAAGCAGATTGTTTTTCTAAGTACAGCTCAGATGAGGGCAACGAGGCAGACTTCCATGGCATGTAGGACGGGAGCAAAGAGATGTCCTGCAGCTGTTGGATGGCTGAGGAAATCTAGCTGTCCCGAGGACGAGTGCCGTGTGTTGCCCTACACTCGGCGTACACACAGTGACTCTGAAGGGATCCCGGCCTGGATGTTTCTGTCTGAGCAGCCCAGAGGAGCCTGCCGCTCCTCAGTGATTTTGTAGGGAACAGGGTGCCCGGGCGAGGGTCCTAAGCGTCCGGAAAAGCCTACGAACGTTCAAATGATGCAGAACTGCGACTAAGACCTCATGGAAACTGCTCCACGCTTCCGCTCCAGCAGGGCAAGTCAAGGCCTCACGTGAGGTAAGTACTCATGTCCAGTTTCCCTTTAGCTCTAGAGCATGACAGGATGAGCTCCTGACCAGGCTATGGAAGCACACTGTTTCTTCAGCGGAAAGTCCTTTTCTTCCCAGGGAGCTGCTTACAGTGTCTCCAGGCCCGTCAGAAACACTGTGTTTTAGGAACCTGCAAGGCAGCATGAAAGGAGCTTTCAAAGCGGGCAAGCAGGGCTTCTCTGGCGGCGCTGTGTTTGAGACTCGTCCACGCTATGGAAGCACACTGTTTCTTCAGCGGAAAGTCCTTTTCTTCCCAGGGAGCTGCTTACAGTGTCTCCAGGCCCGTCAGAAACACTGTGTTTTAGGAACCTGCAAGGCAGCATGAAAGGAGCTTTCAAAGCGGGCAAGCAGGGCTTCTCTCTGGCGGCGCTGTGTTTGAGACTCGACCACGCTATGGAAGCACACTGTTTCTTCAGCGGAAAGTCCTTTTCTTCCCAGGGAGCTGCTTACAGTGTCTCCAGGCCCGTCAGAAACACTGTGTTTTAGGAACCTGCAAGGCAGCATGAAAGGAGCTTTCAAAGCGGGCAAGCAGGGCTTCTCTGGCGGCGCTGTGTTTGAGACTCGACCACGCTATGGAAGCACACTGTTTCTTCAGCGGAAAGTCCTTTTCTTCCCAGGGAGCTGCTTACAGTGTCTCCAGGCCCGTCAGAAACACTGTGTTTTAGGAACCTGCAAGGCAGCATGAAAGGAGCTTTCAAAGCGGGCAAGCAGGGCTTCTCTCTGGCGGCGCTGTGTTTGAGACTCGACCACGCTATGGAAGCACACTGTTTCTTCAGCGAAAATTCCTTTTCTTCCCAGGGAGCTGCTTACAGTGTCTCCAGGCCCGCCAGAAACACTGTGTTATAGGAACTTGCAAGGCAGCATGAAAGGAGCTTTCAAAGCGGGCAAGCAGGGCTTCTCTGGCGGCGCTGTGTTTGAGACTCGACCACGCTATGGAAGCACACTGTTTCTTCAGCGGAAAGTCCTTTTCTTCCCAGGGAGCTGCTTACAGTGTCTCCAGGCCCGTCAGAAACACTGTGTTTTAGGAACCTGCAAGGCAGCATGAAAGGAGCTTTCAAAGCGGGCAAGCAGGGCTTCTCTGGCGGCGCTGTGTTTGAGACTCGACCACGCTATGGAAGCACACTGTTTCTTCAGCGGAAAGTCCTTTTCTTCCCAGGGAGCTGCTTACAGTGTCTCCAGGCCCGTCAGAAACACTGTGTTTTAGGAACCTGCAAGGCAGCATGAAAGGAGCTTTCAAAGCGGGCAAGCAGGGCTTCTCTGGCGGCGCTGTGTTTGAGACTCCGACTGCATTGAGCCCTGCATACCGGGTCTACAGGCCCGTCAAAAACCCTGTTTCTTCGGAAGCTGCAAGGCAGCATGAATGGGGATTTCAAAATGGGAAAGCAAGGCTTGTGCCACCAGGCCCCCATTTCCAGTGAACCCGCAGCCTCTGTCCTTGCCCTTTCTAACAAATCATAAGACACTCCAGGGGCACACTGGTCACACTTGCCTGAATCAACTTTTCTGCACAGGGTGTTCTGCATGGAGCGAGCTCCCTCATCCAAGGATCGTGCGAGGAAAGCTATTGGGCCTTGGCCATTTTGAAGTCCTACAGAATGACAGGAAGAACTGTGCTTCAGTTGCAGTAGGAATGCAAGCCGACTTACTCCCGTCGCTGTGGGGTCTTCGGGTATGAGTGCCTAGAAGGAATGCGAAGCAGATTGTTTTTCTAAGTACAGCTCAGATGAGGGCAACGAGGCAGACTTCCATGGCATGTAGGACGGGAGCAAAGAGATGTCCTGCAGCTGTTGGATGGCTGAGGAAATCTAGCTGTCCCGAGGACGAGTGCCGTGTGTTGCCCTACACTCGGCGTACACACAGTGACTCTGAAGGGATCCCGGCCTGGATGTTTCTGTCTGAGCAGCCCAGAGGAGCCTGCCGCTCCTCAGTGATTTTGTAGGGAACAGGGTGCCCGGGCGAGGGTCCTAAGCGTCCGGAAAAGCCTACGAACGTTCAAATGATGCAGAACTGCGACTAAGACCTCATGGAAACTGCTCCACGCTTCCGCTCCAGCAGGGCAAGTCAAGGCCTCACGTGAGGTAAGTACTCATGTCCAGTTTCCCTTTAGCTCTAGAGCATGACAGGATGAGCTCCTGACCAGGCTATGGAAGCACACTGTTTCTTCAGCGGAAAGTCCTTTTCTTCCCAGGGAGCTGCTTACAGTGTCTCCAGGCCCGTCAGAAACACTGTGTTTTAGGAACCTGCAAGGCAGCATGAAAGGAGCTTTCAAAGCGGGCAAGCAGGGCTTCTCTGGCGGCGCTGTGTTTGAGACTCGACCACGCTATGGAAGCACACTGTTTCTTCAGCGGAAAGTCCTTTTCTTCCCAGGGAGCTGCTTACAGTGTCTCCAGGCCCGTCAGAAACACTGTGTTTTAGGAACCTGCAAGGCAGCATGAAAGGAGCTTTCAAAGCGGGCAAGCAGGGCTTCTCTCTGGCGGCGCTGTGTTTGAGACTCGACCACGCTATGGAAGCACACTGTTTCTTCAGCGGAAAGTCCTTTTCTTCCCAGGGAGCTGCTTACAGTGTCTCCAGGCCCGTCAGAAACACTGTGTTTTAGGAACCTGCAAGGCAGCATGAAAGGAGCTTTCAAAGCGGGCAAGCAGGGCTTCTCTGGCGGCGCTGTGTTTGAGACTCGACCACGCTATGGAAGCACACTGTTTCTTCAGCGGAAAGTCCTTTTCTTCCCAGGGAGCTGCTTACAGTGTCTCCAGGCCCGTCAGAAACACTGTGTTTTAGGAACCTGCAAGGCAGCATGAAAGGAGCTTTCAAAGCGGGCAAGCAGGGCTTCTCTCTGGCGGCGCTGTGTTTGAGACTCGACCACGCTATGGAAGCACACTGTTTCTTCAGCGGAAAGTCCTTTTCTTCCCAGGGAGCTGCTTACAGTGTCTCCAGGCCCGTCAGAAACACTGTGTTTTAGGAACCTGCAAGGCAGCATGAAAGGAGCTTTCAAAGCGGGCAAGCAGGGCTTCTCTGGCGGCGCTGTGTTTGAGACTCGACCACGCTATGGAAGCACACTGTTTCTTCAGCGGAAAGTCCTTTTCTTCCCAGGGAGCTGCTTACAGTGTCTCCAGGCCCGTCAGAAACACTGTGTTTTAGGAACCTGCAAGGCAGCATGAAAGGAGCTTTCAAAGCGGGCAAGCAGGGCTTCTCTGGCGGCGCTGTGTTTGAGACTCGTCCACGCTATGGAAGCACACTGTTTCTTCAGCGGAAAGTCCTTTTCTTCCCAGGGAGCTGCTTACAGTGTCTCCAGGCCCGTCAGAAACACTGTGTTTTAGGAACCTGCAAGGCAGCATGAAAGGAGCTTTCAAAGCGGGCAAGCAGGGCTTCTCTCTGGCGGCGCTGTGTTTGAGACTCGACCACGCTATGGAAGCACACTGTTTCTTCAGCGGAAAGTCCTTTTCTTCCCAGGGAGCTGCTTACAGTGTCTCCAGGCCCGTCAGAAACACTGTGTTTTAGGAACCTGCAAGGCAGCATGAAAGGAGCTTTCAAAGCGGGCAAGCAGGGCTTCTCTGGCGGCGCTGTGTTTGAGACTCGACCACGCTATGGAAGCACACTGTTTCTTCAGCGGAAAGTCCTTTTCTTCCCAGGGAGCTGCTTACAGTGTCTCCAGGCCCGTCAGAAACACTGTGTTTTAGGAACCTGCAAGGCAGCATGAAAGGAGCTTTCAAAGCGGGCAAGCAGGGCTTCTCTGGCCGCGCTGTGTTTGAGACTCGACCACGCTATGGAAGCACACTGTTTCTTCAGCGGAAAGTCCTTTTCTTCCCAGGGAGCTGCTTACAGTGTCTCCAGGCCCGTCAGAAACACTGTGTTTTAGGAACCTGCAAGGCAGCATGAAAGGAGCTTTCAAAGCGGGCAAGCAGGGCTTCTCTGGCGGCGCTGTGTTTGAGACTCCGACTGCATTGAGCCCTGCATACCGGGTCTACAGGCCCGTCAAAAACCCTATTTCTTCGGAAGCTGCAAGGCAGCATGAATGGGGATTTCAAAATGGGAAAGCAAGGCTTGTGCCACCAGGCCCCCATTTCCAGTGAACCCGCAGCCTCTGTCCTTGCCCTTTCTAACAAATCATAAGACACTCCAGGGGCACACTGGTCACACTTGCCTGAATCAACTTTTCTGCACAGGGTGTTCTGCATGGAGCGAGCTCCCTCATCCAAGGATCGTGCGAGGAAAGCTATTGGGCCTTGGCCATTTTGAAGTCCTACAGAATGACAGGAAGAACTGTGCTTCAGTTGCAGTAGGAATGCAAGCCGACTTACTCCCGTCGCTGTGGGGTCTTCGGGTATGAGTGCCTAGAAGGAATGCGAAGCAGATTGTTTTTCTAAGTACAGCTCAGATGAGGGCAACGAGGCAGACTTCCATGGCATGTAGGACGGGAGCAAAGAGATGTCCTGCAGCTGTTGGATGGCTGAGGAAATCTAGCTGTCCCGAGGACGAGTGCCGTGTGTTGCCCTACACTCGGCGTACACACAGTGACTCTGAAGGGATCCCGGCCTGGATGTTTCTGTCTGAGCAGCCCAGAGGAGCCTGCCGCTCCTCAGTGATTTTGTAGGGAACAGGGTGCCCGGGCGAGGGTCCTAAGCGTCCGGAAAAGCCTACGAACGTTCAAATGATGCAGAACTGCGACTAAGACCTCATGGAAACTGCTCCACGCTTCCGCTCCAGCAGGGCAAGTCAAGGCCTCACGTGAGGTAAGTACTCATGTCCAGTTTCCCTTTAGCTCTAGAGCATGACAGGATGAGCTCCTGACCAGGCTATGGAAGCACACTGTTTCTTCAGCGGAAAGTCCTTTTCTTCCCAGGGAGCTGCTTACAGTGTCTCCAGGCCCGTCAGAAACACTGTGTTTTAGGAACCTGCAAGGCAGCATGAAAGGAGCTTTCAAAGCGGGCAAGCAGGGCTTCTCTGGCGGCGCTGTGTTTGAGACTCGTCCACGCTATGGAAGCACACTGTTTCTTCAGCGGAAAGTCCTTTTCTTCCCAGGGAGCTGCTTACAGTGTCTCCAGGCCCGTCAGAAACACTGTGTTTTAGGAACCTGCAAGGCAGCATGAAAGGAGCTTTCAAAGCGGGCAAGCAGGGCTTCTCTGGCGGCGCTGTGTTTGAGACTCCGACTGCATTGAGCCCTGCATACCGGGTCTACAGGCCCGTCAAAAACCCTGTTTCTTCGGAAGCTGCAAGGCAGCATGAATGGGGATTTCAAAATGGGAAAGCAAGGCTTGTGCCACCAGGCCCCCATTTCCAGTGAACCCGCAGCCTCTGTCCTTGCCCTTTCTAACAAATCATAAGACACTCCAGGGGCACACTGGTCACACTTGCCTGAATCAACTTTTCTGCACAGGGTGTTCTGCATGGAGCGAGCTCCCTCATCCAAGGATCGTGCGAGGAAAGCTATTGGGCCTTGGCCATTTTGAAGTCCTACAGAATGACAGGAAGAACTGTGCTTCAGTTGCAGTAGGAATGCAAGCCGACTTACTCCCGTCGCTGTGGGGTCTTCGGGTATGAGTGCCTAGAAGGAATGCGAAGCAGATTGTTTTTCTAAGTACAGCTCAGATGAGGGCAACGAGGCAGACTTCCATGGCATGTAGGACGGGAGCAAAGAGATGTCCTGCAGCTGTTGGATGGCTGAGGAAATCTAGCTGTCCCGAGGACGAGTGCCGTGTGTTGCCCTACACTCGGCGTACACACAGTGACTCTGAAGGGATCCCGGCCTGGATGTTTCTGTCTGAGCAGCCCAGAGGAGCCTGCCGCTCCTCAGTGATTTTGTAGGGAACAGGGTGCCCGGGCGAGGGTCCTAAGCGTCCGGAAAAGCCTACGAACGTTCAAATGATGCAGAACTGCGACTAAGACTTCATGGAAACTGCTCCACGCTTCCGCTCCAGCAGGGCAAGTCAAGGCCTCACGTGAGGTAAGTACTCATGTCCAGTTTCCCTTTAGCTCTAGAGCATGACAGGATGAGCTCCTGACCAGGCTATGGAAGCACACTGTTTCTTCAGCGGAAAGTCCTTTTCTTCCCAGGGAGCTGCTTACAGTGTCTCCAAGCCCGTCAGAAACACTGTGTTTTAGGAACCTGCAAGGCAGCATGAAAGGAGCTTTCAAAGCGGGCAAGCAGGGCTTCTCTGGCGGCGCTGTGTTTGAGACTCGTCCACGCTATGGAAGCACACTGTTTCTTCAGCGGAAAGTCCTTTTCTTCCCAGGGAGCTGCTTACAGTGTCTCCAGGCCCGTCAGAAACACTGTGTTTTAGGAACCTGCAAGGCAGCATGAAAGGAGCTTTCAAAGCGGGCAAGCAGGGCTTCTCTGGCGGCGCTGTGTTTGAGACTCGACCACGCTATGGAAGCACACTGTTTCTTCAGCGGAAAGTCCTTTTCTTCCCAGGGAGCTGCTTACAGTGTCTCCAGGCCCGTCAGAAACACTGTGTTTTAGGAACCTGCAAGGCAGCATGAAAGGAGCTTTCAAAGCGGGCAAGCAGGGCTTCTCTCTGGCGGCGCTGTGTTTGAGACTCGACCACGCTATGGAAGCACATTGTTTCTTCAGCGAAAATTCCTTTTCTTCCCAGGGAGCTGCTTACAGTGTCTCCAGGCCCGTCAGAAACACTGTGTTTTAGGAACCTGCAAGGCAGCATGAAAGGAGCTTTCAAAGCGGGCAAGCAGGGCTTCTCTGGCGGCGCTGTGTTTGAGACTCGACCACGCTATGGAAGCACACTGTTTCTTCAGCGGAAAGTCCTTTTCTTCCCAGGGAGCTGCTTACAGTGTCTCCAGGCCCGTCAGAAACACTGTGTTTTAGGAACCTGCAAGGCAGCATGAAAGGAGCTTTCAAAGCGGGCAAGCAGGGCTTCTCTGGCGGCGCTGTGTTTGAGACTCGACCACGCTATGGAAGCACACTGTTTCTTCAGCGGAAAGTCCTTTTCTTCCCAGGGAGCTGCTTACAGTGTCTCCAGGCCCGTCAGAAACACTGTGTTTTAGGAACCTGCAAGGCAGCATGAAAGGAGCTTTCAAAGCGGGCAAGCAGGGCTTCTCTGGCGGCGCTGTGTTTGAGACTCGACCACGCTATGGAAGCACACTGTTTCTTCAGCGGAAAGTCCTTTTCTTCCCAGGGAGCTGCTTACAGTGTCTCCAGGCCCGTCAGAAACACTGTGTTTTAGGAACCTGCAAGGCAGCATGAAAGGAGCTTTCAAAGCGGGCAAGCAGGGCTTCTCTGGCGGCGCTGTGTTTGAGACTCCGACTGCATTGAGCCCTGCATACCGGGTCTACAGGCCCGTCAAAAACCCTATTTCTTCGGAAGCTGCAAGGCAGCATGAATGGGGATTTCAAAATGGGAAAGCAAGGCTTGTGCCACCAGGCCCCCATTTCCAGTGAACCCGCAGCCTCTGTCCTTGCCCTTTCTAACAAATCATAAGACACTCCAGGGGCACACTGGTCACACTTGCCTGAATCAACTTTTCTGCACAGGGTGTTCTGCATGGAGCGAGCTCCCTCATCCAAGGATCGTGCGAGGAAAGCTATTGGGCCTTGGCCATTTTGAAGTCCTACAGAATGACAGGAAGAACTGTGCTTCAGTTGCAGTAGGAATGCAAGCCGACTTACTCCCGTCGCTGTGGGGTCTTCGGGTATGAGTGCCTAGAAGGAATGCGAAGCAGATTGTTTTTCTAAGTACAGCTCAGATGAGGGCAACGAGGCAGACTTCCATGGCATGTAGGACGGGAGCAAAGAGATGTCCTGCAGCTGTTGGATGGCTGAGGAAATCTAGCTGTCCCGAGGACGAGTGCCGTGTGTTGCCCTACACTCGGCGTACACACAGTGACTCTGAAGGGATCCCGGCCTGGATGTTTCTGTCTGAGCAGCCCAGAGGAGCCTGCCGCTCCTCAGTGATTTTGTAGGGAACAGGGTGCCCGGGCGAGGGTCCTAAGCGTCCGGAAAAGCCTACGAACGTTCAAATGATGCAGAACTGCGACTAAGACCTCATGGAAACTGCTCCACGCTTCCGCTCCAGCAGGGCAAGTCAAGGCCTCACGTGAGGTAAGTACTCATGTCCAGTTTCCCTTTAGCTCTAGAGCATGACAGGATGAGCTCCTGACCAGGCTATGGAAGCACACTGTTTCTTCAGCGGAAAGTCCTTTTCTTCCCAGGGAGCTGCTTACAGTGTCTCCAGGCCCGTCAGAAACACTGTGTTTTAGGAACCTGCAAGGCAGCATGAAAGGAGCTTTCAAAGCGGGCAAGCAGGGCTTCTCTGGCGGCGCTGTGTTTGAGACTCGACCACGCTATGGAAGCACACTGTTTCTTCAGCGGAAAGTCCTTTTCTTCCCAGGGAGCTGCTTACAGTGTCTCCAGGCCCGTCAGAAACACTGTGTTTTAGGAACCTGCAAGGCAGCATGAAAGGAGCTTTCAAAGCGGGCAAGCAGGGCTTCTCTCTGGCGGCGCTGTGTTTGAGACTCGACCACGCTATGGAAGCACACTGTTTCTTCAGCGGAAAGTCCTTTTCTTCCCAGGGAGCTGCTTACAGTGTCTCCAGGCCCGTCAGAAACACTGTGTTTTAGGAACCTGCAAGGCAGCATGAAAGGAGCTTTCAAAGCGGGCAAGCAGGGCTTCTCTGGCGGCGCTGTGTTTGAGACTCGACCACGCTATGGAAGCACACTGTTTCTTCAGCGGAAAGTCCTTTTCTTCCCAGGGAGCTGCTTACAGTGTCTCCAGGCCCGTCAGAAACACTGTGTTTTAGGAACCTGCAAGGCAGCATGAAAGGAGCTTTCAAAGCGGGCAAGCAGGGCTTCTCTCTGGCGGCGCTGTGTTTGAGACTCGACCACGCTATGGAAGCACACTGTTTCTTCAGCGGAAAGTCCTTTTCTTCCCAGGGAGCTGCTTACAGTGTCTCCAGGCCCGTCAGAAACACTGTGTTTTAGGAACCTGCAAGGCAGCATGAAAGGAGCTTTCAAAGCGGGCAAGCAGGGCTTCTCTGGCGGCGCTGTGTTTGAGACTCGACCACGCTATGGAAGCACACTGTTTCTTCAGCGGAAAGTCCTTTTCTTCCCAGGGAGCTGCTTACAGTGTCTCCAGGCCCGTCAGAAACACTGTGTTTTAGGAACCTGCAAGGCAGCATGAAAGGAGCTTTCAAAGCGGGCAAGCAGGGCTTCTCTGGCGGCGCTGTGTTTGAGACTCGTCCACGCTATGGAAGCACACTGTTTCTTCAGCGGAAAGTCCTTTTCTTCCCAGGGAGCTGCTTACAGTGTCTCCAGGCCCGTCAGAAACACTGTGTTTTAGGAACCTGCAAGGCAGCATGAAAGGAGCTTTCAAAGCGGGCAAGCAGGGCTTCTCTCTGGCGGCGCTGTGTTTGAGACTCGACCACGCTATGGAAGCACACTGTTTCTTCAGCGGAAAGTCCTTTTCTTCCCAGGGAGCTGCTTACAGTGTCTCCAGGCCCGTCAGAAACACTGTGTTTTAGGAACCTGCAAGGCAGCATGAAAGGAGCTTTCAAAGCGGGCAAGCAGGGCTTCTCTGGCGGCGCTGTGTTTGAGACTCGACCACGCTATGGAAGCACACTGTTTCTTCAGCGGAAAGTCCTTTTCTTCCCAGGGAGCTGCTTACAGTGTCTCCAGGCCCGTCAGAAACACTGTGTTTTAGGAACCTGCAAGGCAGCATGAAAGGAGCTTTCAAAGCGGGCAAGCAGGGCTTCTCTGGCCGCGCTGTGTTTGAGACTCGACCACGCTATGGAAGCACACTGTTTCTTCAGCGGAAAGTCCTTTTCTTCCCAGGGAGCTGCTTACAGTGTCTCCAGGCCCGTCAGAAACACTGTGTTTTAGGAACCTGCAAGGCAGCATGAAAGGAGCTTTCAAAGCGGGCAAGCAGGGCTTCTCTGGCGGCGCTGTGTTTGAGACTCCGACTGCATTGAGCCCTGCATACCGGGTCTACAGGCCCGTCAAAAACCCTATTTCTTCGGAAGCTGCAAGGCAGCATGAATGGGGATTTCAAAATGGGAAAGCAAGGCTTGTGCCACCAGGCCCCCATTTCCAGTGAACCCGCAGCCTCTGTCCTTGCCCTTTCTAACAAATCATAAGACACTCCAGGGGCACACTGGTCACACTTGCCTGAATCAACTTTTCTGCACAGGGTGTTCTGCATGGAGCGAGCTCCCTCATCCAAGGATCGTGCGAGGAAAGCTATTGGGCCTTGGCCATTTTGAAGTCCTACAGAATGACAGGAAGAACTGTGCTTCAGTTGCAGTAGGAATGCAAGCCGACTTACTCCCGTCGCTGTGGGGTCTTCGGGTATGAGTGCCTAGAAGGAATGCGAAGCAGATTGTTTTTCTAAGTACAGCTCAGATGAGGGCAACGAGGCAGACTTCCATGGCATGTAGGACGGGAGCAAAGAGATGTCCTGCAGCTGTTGGATGGCTGAGGAAATCTAGCTGTCCCGAGGACGAGTGCCGTGTGTTGCCCTACACTCGGCGTACACACAGTGACTCTGAAGGGATCCCGGCCTGGATGTTTCTGTCTGAGCAGCCCAGAGGAGCCTGCCGCTCCTCAGTGATTTTGTAGGGAACAGGGTGCCCGGGCGAGGGTCCTAAGCGTCCGGAAAAGCCTACGAACGTTCAAATGATGCAGAACTGCGACTAAGACCTCATGGAAACTGCTCCACGCTTCCGCTCCAGCAGGGCAAGTCAAGGCCTCACGTGAGGTAAGTACTCATGTCCAGTTTCCCTTTAGCTCTAGAGCATGACAGGATGAGCTCCTGACCAGGCTATGGAAGCACACTGTTTCTTCAGCGGAAAGTCCTTTTCTTCCCAGGGAGCTGCTTACAGTGTCTCCAGGCCCGTCAGAAACACTGTGTTTTAGGAACCTGCAAGGCAGCATGAAAGGAGCTTTCAAAGCGGGCAAGCAGGGCTTCTCTGGCGGCGCTGTGTTTGAGACTCGTCCACGCTATGGAAGCACACTGTTTCTTCAGCGGAAAGTCCTTTTCTTCCCAGGGAGCTGCTTACAGTGTCTCCAGGCCCGTCAGAAACACTGTGTTTTAGGAACCTGCAAGGCAGCATGAAAGGAGCTTTCAAAGCGGGCAAGCAGGGCTTCTCTGGCGGCGCTGTGTTTGAGACTCCGACTGCATTGAGCCCTGCATACCGGGTCTACAGGCCCGTCAAAAACCCTGTTTCTTCGGAAGCTGCAAGGCAGCATGAATGGGGATTTCAAAATGGGAAAGCAAGGCTTGTGCCACCAGGCCCCCATTTCCAGTGAACCCGCAGCCTCTGTCCTTGCCCTTTCTAACAAATCATAAGACACTCCAGGGGCACACTGGTCACACTTGCCTGAATCAACTTTTCTGCACAGGGTGTTCTGCATGGAGCGAGCTCCCTCATCCAAGGATCGTGCGAGGAAAGCTATTGGGCCTTGGCCATTTTGAAGTCCTACAGAATGACAGGAAGAACTGTGCTTCAGTTGCAGTAGGAATGCAAGCCGACTTACTCCCGTCGCTGTGGGGTCTTCGGGTATGAGTGCCTAGAAGGAATGCGAAGCAGATTGTTTTTCTAAGTACAGCTCAGATGAGGGCAACGAGGCAGACTTCCATGGCATGTAGGACGGGAGCAAAGAGATGTCCTGCAGCTGTTGGATGGCTGAGGAAATCTAGCTGTCCCGAGGACGAGTGCCGTGTGTTGCCCTACACTCGGCGTACACACAGTGACTCTGAAGGGATCCCGGCCTGGATGTTTCTGTCTGAGCAGCCCAGAGGAGCCTGCCGCTCCTCAGTGATTTTGTAGGGAACAGGGTGCCCGGGCGAGGGTCCTAAGCGTCCGGAAAAGCCTACGAACGTTCAAATGATGCAGAACTGCGACTAAGACTTCATGGAAACTGCTCCACGCTTCCGCTCCAGCAGGGCAAGTCAAGGCCTCACGTGAGGTAAGTACTCATGTCCAGTTTCCCTTTAGCTCTAGAGCATGACAGGATGAGCTCCTGACCAGGCTATGGAAGCACACTGTTTCTTCAGCGGAAAGTCCTTTTCTTCCCAGGGAGCTGCTTACAGTGTCTCCAAGCCCGTCAGAAACACTGTGTTTTAGGAACCTGCAAGGCAGCATGAAAGGAGCTTTCAAAGCGGGCAAGCAGGGCTTCTCTGGCGGCGCTGTGTTTGAGACTCGTCCACGCTATGGAAGCACACTGTTTCTTCAGCGGAAAGTCCTTTTCTTCCCAGGGAGCTGCTTACAGTGTCTCCAGGCCCGTCAGAAACACTGTGTTTTAGGAACCTGCAAGGCAGCATGAAAGGAGCTTTCAAAGCGGGCAAGCAGGGCTTCTCTGGCGGCGCTGTGTTTGAGACTCGACCACGCTATGGAAGCACACTGTTTCTTCAGCGGAAAGTCCTTTTCTTCCCAGGGAGCTGCTTACAGTGTCTCCAGGCCCGTCAGAAACACTGTGTTTTAGGAACCTGCAAGGCAGCATGAAAGGAGCTTTCAAAGCGGGCAAGCAGGGCTTCTCTCTGGCGGCGCTGTGTTTGAGACTCGACCACGCTATGGAAGCACATTGTTTCTTCAGCGAAAATTCCTTTTCTTCCCAGGGAGCTGCTTACAGTGTCTCCAGGCCCGTCAGAAACACTGTGTTTTAGGAACCTGCAAGGCAGCATGAAAGGAGCTTTCAAAGCGGGCAAGCAGGGCTTCTCTGGCGGCGCTGTGTTTGAGACTCGACCACGCTATGGAAGCACACTGTTTCTTCAGCGGAAAGTCCTTTTCTTCCCAGGGAGCTGCTTACAGTGTCTCCAGGCCCGTCAGAAACACTGTGTTTTAGGAACCTGCAAGGCAGCATGAAAGGAGCTTTCAAAGCGGGCAAGCAGGGCTTCTCTGGCGGCGCTGTGTTTGAGACTCGACCACGCTATGGAAGCACACTGTTTCTTCAGCGGAAAGTCCTTTTCTTCCCCGGGAGCTGCTTACAGTGTCTCCAGGCCCGTCAGAAACACTGTGTTTTAGGAACCTGCAAGGCAGCATGAAAGGAGCTTTCAAAGCGGGCAAGCAGGGCTTCTCTGGCGGCGCTGTGTTTGAGACTCGACCACGCTATGGAAGCACACTGTTTCTTCAGCGGAAAGTCCTTTTCTTCCCAGGGAGCTGCTTACAGTGTCTCCAGGCCCGTCAGAAACACTGTGTTTTAGGAACCTGCAAGGCAGCATGAAAGGAGCTTTCAAAGCGGGCAAGCAGGGCTTCTCTGGCGGCGCTGTGTTTGAGACTCCGACTGCATTGAGCCCTGCATACCGGGTCTACAGGCCCGTCAAAAACCCTATTTCTTCGGAAGCTGCAAGGCAGCATGAATGGGGATTTCAAAATGGGAAAGCAAGGCTTGTGCCACCAGGCCCCCATTTCCAGTGAACCCGCAGCCTCTGTCCTTGCCCTTTCTAACAAATCATAAGACACTCCAGGGGCACACTGGTCACACTTGCCTGAATCAACTTTTCTGCACAGGGTGTTCTGCATGGAGCGAGCTCCCTCATCCAAGGATCGTGCGAGGAAAGCTATTGGGCCTTGGCCATTTTGAAGTCCTACAGAATGACAGGAAGAACTGTGCTTCAGTTGCAGTAGGAATGCAAGCCGACTTACTCCCGTCGCTGTGGGGTCTTCGGGTATGAGTGCCTAGAAGGAATGCGAAGCAGATTGTTTTTCTAAGTACAGCTCAGATGAGGGCAACGAGGCAGACTTCCATGGCATGTAGGACGGGAGCAAAGAGATGTCCTGCAGCTGTTGGATGGCTGAGGAAATCTAGCTGTCCCGAGGACGAGTGCCGTGTGTTGCCCTACACTCGGCGTACACACAGTGACTCTGAAGGGATCCCGGCCTGGATGTTTCTGTCTGAGCAGCCCAGAGGAGCCTGCCGCTCCTCAGTGATTTTGTAGGGAACAGGGTGCCCGGGCGAGGGTCCTAAGCGTCCGGAAAAGCCTACGAACGTTCAAATGATGCAGAACTGCGACTAAGACCTCATGGAAACTGCTCCACGCTTCCGCTCCAGCAGGGCAAGTCAAGGCCTCACGTGAGGTAAGTACTCATGTCCAGTTTCCCTTTAGCTCTAGAGCATGACAGGATGAGCTCCTGACCAGGCTATGGAAGCACACTGTTTCTTCAGCGGAAAGTCCTTTTCTTCCCAGGGAGCTGCTTACAGTGTCTCCAGGCCCGTCAGAAACACTGTGTTTTAGGAACCTGCAAGGCAGCATGAAAGGAGCTTTCAAAGCGGGCAAGCAGGGCTTCTCTGGCGGCGCTGTGTTTGAGACTCGTCCACGCTATGGAAGCACACTGTTTCTTCAGCGGAAAGTCCTTTTCTTCCCAGGGAGCTGCTTACAGTGTCTCCAGGCCCGTCAGAAACACTGTGTTTTAGGAACCTGCAAGGCAGCATGAAAGGAGCTTTCAAAGCGGGCAAGCAGGGCTTCTCTCTGGCGGCGCTGTGTTTGAGACTCGACCACGCTATGGAAGCACACTGTTTCTTCAGCGGAAAGTCCTTTTCTTCCCAGGGAGCTGCTTACAGTGTCTCCAGGCCCGTCAGAAACACTGTGTTTTAGGAACCTGCAAGGCAGCATGAAAGGAGCTTTCAAAGCGGGCAAGCAGGGCTTCTCTGGCGGCGCTGTGTTTGAGACTCGACCACGCTATGGAAGCACACTGTTTCTTCAGCGGAAAGTCCTTTTCTTCCCAGGGAGCTGCTTACAGTGTCTCCAGGCCCGTCAGAAACACTGTGTTTTAGGAACCTGCAAGGCAGCATGAAAGGAGCTTTCAAAGCGGGCAAGCAGGGCTTCTCTCTGGCGGCGCTGTGTTTGAGACTCGACCACGCTATGGAAGCACACTGTTTCTTCAGCGAAAATTCCTTTTCTTCCCAGGGAGCTGCTTACAGTGTCTCCAGGCCCGCCAGAAACACTGTGTTATAGGAACTTGCAAGGCAGCATGAAAGGAGCTTTCAAAGCGGGCAAGCAGGGCTTCTCTGGCGGCGCTGTGTTTGAGACTCGACCACGCTATGGAAGCACACTGTTTCTTCAGCGGAAAGTCCTTTTCTTCCCAGGGAGCTGCTTACAGTGTCTCCAGGCCCGTCAGAAACACTGTGTTTTAGGAACCTGCAAGGCAGCATGAAAGGAGCTTTCAAAGCGGGCAAGCAGGGCTTCTCTGGCGGCGCTGTGTTTGAGACTCCGACTGCATTGAGCCCTGCATACCGGGTCTACAGGCCCGTCAAAAACCCTGTTTCTTCGGAAGCTGCAAGGCAGCATGAATGGGGATTTCAAAATGGGAAAGCAAGGCTTGTGCCACCAGGCCCCCATTTCCAGTGAACCCGCAGCCTCTGTCCTTGCCCTTTCTAACAAATCATAAGACACTCCAGGGGCACACTGGTCACACTTGCCTGAATCAACTTTTCTGCACAGGGTGTTCTGCATGGAGCGAGCTCCCTCATCCAAGGATCGTGCGAGGAAAGCTATTGGGCCTTGGCCATTTTGAAGTCCTACAGAATGACAGGAAGAACTGTGCTTCAGTTGCAGTAGGAATGCAAGCCGACTTACTCCCGTCGCTGTGGGGTCTTCGGGTATGAGTGCCTAGAAGGAATGCGAAGCAGATTGTTTTTCTAAGTACAGCTCAGATGAGGGCAACGAGGCAGACTTCCATGGCATGTAGGACGGGAGCAAAGAGATGTCCTGCAGCTGTTGGATGGCTGAGGAAATCTAGCTGTCCCGAGGACGAGTGCCGTGTGTTGCCCTACACTCGGCGTACACACAGTGACTCTGAAGGGATCCCGGCCTGGATGTTTCTGTCTGAGCAGCCCAGAGGAGCCTGCCGCTCCTCAGTGATTTTGTAGGGAACAGGGTGCCCGGGCGAGGGTCCTAAGCGTCCGGAAAAGCCTACGAACGTTCAAATGATGCAGAACTGCGACTAAGACTTCATGGAAACTGCTCCACGCTTCCGCTCCAGCAGGGCAAGTCAAGGCCTCACGTGAGGTAAGTACTCATGTCCAGTTTCCCTTTAGCTCTAGAGCATGACAGGATGAGCTCCTGACCAGGCTATGGAAGCACACTGTTTCTTCAGCGGAAAGTCCTTTTCTTCCCAGGGAGCTGCTTACAGTGTCTCCAGGCCCGTCAGAAACACTGTGTTTTAGGAACCTGCAAGGCAGCATGAAAGGAGCTTTCAAAGCGGGCAAGCAGGGCTTCTCTGGCGGCGCTGTGTTTGAGACTCGTCCACGCTATGGAAGCACACTGTTTCTTCAGCGGAAAGTCCTTTTCTTCCCAGGGAGCTGCTTACAGTGTCTCCAGGCCCGTCAGAAACACTGTGTTTTAGGAACCTGCAAGGCAGCATGAAAGGAGCTTTCAAAGCGGGCAAGCAGGGCTTCTCTGGCGGCGCTGTGTTTGAGACTCGACCACGCTATGGAAGCACACTGTTTCTTCAGCGGAAAGTCCTTTTCTTCCCAGGGAGCTGCTTACAGTGTCTCCAGGCCCGTCAGAAACACTGTGTTTTAGGAACCTGCAAGGCAGCATGAAAGGAGCTTTCAAAGCGGGCAAGCAGGGCTTCTCTCTGGCGGCGCTGTGTTTGAGACTCGACCACGCTATGGAAGCACATTGTTTCTTCAGCGAAAATTCCTTTTCTTCCCAGGGAGCTGCTTACAGTGTCTCCAGGCCCGTCAGAAACACTGTGTTTTAGGAACCTGCAAGGCAGCATGAAAGGAGCTTTCAAAGCGGGCAAGCAGGGCTTCTCTGGCGGCGCTGTGTTTGAGACTCGACCACGCTATGGAAGCACACTGTTTCTTCAGCGGAAAGTCCTTTTCTTCCCAGGGAGCTGCTTACAGTGTCTCCAGGCCCGTCAGAAACACTGTGTTTTAGGAACCTGCAAGGCAGCATGAAAGGAGCTTTCAAAGCGGGCAAGCAGGGCTTCTCTGGCGGCGCTGTGTTTGAGACTCGACCACGCTATGGAAGCACACTGTTTCTTCAGCGGAAAGTCCTTTTCTTCCCAGGGAGCTGCTTACAGTGTCTCCAGGCCCGTCAGAAACACTGTGTTTTAGGAACCTGCAAGGCAGCATGAAAGGAGCTTTCAAAGCGGGCAAGCAGGGCTTCTCTGGCGGCGCTGTGTTTGAGACTCGACCACGCTATGGAAGCACACTGTTTCTTCAGCGGAAAGTCCTTTTCTTCCCAGGGAGCTGCTTACAGTGTCTCCAGGCCCGTCAGAAACACTGTGTTTTAGGAACCTGCAAGGCAGCATGAAAGGAGCTTTCAAAGCGGGCAAGCAGGGCTTCTCTGGCGGCGCTGTGTTTGAGACTCCGACTGCATTGAGCCCTGCATACCGGGTCTACAGGCCCGTCAAAAACCCTATTTCTTCGGAAGCTGCAAGGCAGCATGAATGGGGATTTCAAAATGGGAAAGCAAGGCTTGTGCCACCAGGCCCCCATTTCCAGTGAACCCGCAGCCTCTGTCCTTGCCCTTTCTAACAAATCATAAGACACTCCAGGGGCACACTGGTCACACTTGCCTGAATCAACTTTTCTGCACAGGGTGTTCTGCATGGAGCGAGCTCCCTCATCCAAGGATCGTGCGAGGAAAGCTATTGGGCCTTGGCCATTTTGAAGTCCTACAGAATGACAGGAAGAACTGTGCTTCAGTTGCAGTAGGAATGCAAGCCGACTTACTCCCGTCGCTGTGGGGTCTTCGGGTATGAGTGCCTAGAAGGAATGCGAAGCAGATTGTTTTTCTAAGTACAGCTCAGATGAGGGCAACGAGGCAGACTTCCATGGCATGTAGGACGGGAGCAAAGAGATGTCCTGCAGCTGTTGGATGGCTGAGGAAATCTAGCTGTCCCGAGGACGAGTGCCGTGTGTTGCCCTACACTCGGCGTACACACAGTGACTCTGAAGGGATCCCGGCCTGGATGTTTCTGTCTGAGCAGCCCAGAGGAGCCTGCCGCTCCTCAGTGATTTTGTAGGGAACAGGGTGCCCGGGCGAGGGTCCTAAGCGTCCGGAAAAGCCTACGAACGTTCAAATGATGCAGAACTGCGACTAAGACCTCATGGAAACTGCTCCACGCTTCCGCTCCAGCAGGGCAAGTCAAGGCCTCACGTGAGGTAAGTACTCATGTCCAGTTTCCCTTTAGCTCTAGAGCATGACAGGATGAGCTCCTGACCAGGCTATGGAAGCACACTGTTTCTTCAGCGGAAAGTCCTTTTCTTCCCAGGGAGCTGCTTACAGTGTCTCCAGGCCCGTCAGAAACACTGTGTTTTAGGAACCTGCAAGGCAGCATGAAAGGAGCTTTCAAAGCGGGCAAGCAGGGCTTCTCTGGCGGCGCTGTGTTTGAGACTCGTCCACGCTATGGAAGCACACTGTTTCTTCAGCGGAAAGTCCTTTTCTTCCCAGGGAGCTGCTTACAGTGTCTCCAGGCCCGTCAGAAACACTGTGTTTTAGGAACCTGCAAGGCAGCATGAAAGGAGCTTTCAAAGCGGGCAAGCAGGGCTTCTCTCTGGCGGCGCTGTGTTTGAGACTCGACCACGCTATGGAAGCACACTGTTTCTTCAGCGGAAAGTCCTTTTCTTCCCAGGGAGCTGCTTACAGTGTCTCCAGGCCCGTCAGAAACACTGTGTTTTAGGAACCTGCAAGGCAGCATGAAAGGAGCTTTCAAAGCGGGCAAGCAGGGCTTCTCTGGCGGCGCTGTGTTTGAGACTCGACCACGCTATGGAAGCACACTGTTTCTTCAGCGGAAAGTCCTTTTCTTCCCAGGGAGCTGCTTACAGTGTCTCCAGGCCCGTCAGAAACACTGTGTTTTAGGAACCTGCAAGGCAGCATGAAAGGAGCTTTCAAAGCGGGCAAGCAGGGCTTCTCTCTGGCGGCGCTGTGTTTGAGACTCGACCACGCTATGGAAGCACACTGTTTCTTCAGCGAAAATTCCTTTTCTTCCCAGGGAGCTGCTTACAGTGTCTCCAGGCCCGCCAGAAACACTGTGTTATAGGAACTTGCAAGGCAGCATGAAAGGAGCTTTCAAAGCGGGCAAGCAGGGCTTCTCTGGCGGCGCTGTGTTTGAGACTCGACCACGCTATGGAAGCACACTGTTTCTTCAGCGGAAAGTCCTTTTCTTCCCAGGGAGCTGCTTACAGTGTCTCCAGGCCCGTCAGAAACACTGTGTTTTAGGAACCTGCAAGGCAGCATGAAAGGAGCTTTCAAAGCGGGCAAGCAGGGCTTCTCTGGCGGCGCTGTGTTTGAGACTCGACCACGCTATGGAAGCACACTGTTTCTTCAGCGGAAAGTCCTTTTCTTCCCAGGGAGCTGCTTACAGTGTCTCCAGGCCCGTCAGAAACACTGTGTTTTAGGAACCTGCAAGGCAGCATGAAAGGAGCTTTCAAAGCGGGCAAGCAGGGCTTCTCTGGCGGCGCTGTGTTTTAGACTCCGACTGCATTGAGCCCTGCATACCGGGTCTACAGGCCCGTCAAAAACCCTGTTTCTTCGGAAGCTGCAAGGCAGCATGAATGGGGATTTCAAAATGGGAAAGCAAGGCTTGTGCCACCAGGCCCCCATTTCCAGTGAACCCGCAGCCTCTGTCCTTGCCCTTTCTAACAAATCATAAGACACTCCAGGGGCACACTGGTCACACTTGCCTGAATCAACTTTTCTGCACAGGGTGTTCTGCATGGAGCGAGCTCCCTCATCCAAGGATCGTGCGAGGAAAGCTATTGGGCCTTGGCCATTTTGAAGTCCTACAGAATGACAGGAAGAACTGTGCTTCAGTTGCAGTAGGAATGCAAGCCGACTTACTCCCGTCGCTGTGGGGTCTTCGGGTATGAGTGCCTAGAAGGAATGCGAAGCAGATTGTTTTTCTAAGTACAGCTCAGATGAGGGCAACGAGGCAGACTTCCATGGCATGTAGGACGGGAGCAAAGAGATGTCCTGCAGCTGTTGGATGGCTGAGGAAATCTAGCTGTCCTGAGGACGAGTGCCGTGTGTTGCCCTACACTCGGCGTACACACAGTGACTCTGAAGGGATCCCGGCCTGGATGTTTCTGTCTGAGCAGCCCAGAGGAGCCTGCCGCTCCTCAGTGATTTTGTAGGGAACAGGGTGCCCGGGCGAGGGTCCTAAGCGTCCGGAAAAGCCTACGAACGTTCAAATGATGCAGAACTGCGACTAAGACTCCATGGAAACTGCTCCACGCTTCCGCTCCAGCAGGGCAAGTCAAGGCCTCACGTGAGGTAAGTACTCATGTCCAGTTTCCCTTTAGCTCTAGAGCATGACAGGATGAGCTCCTGACCAGGCTATGGAAGCACACTGTTTCTTCAGCGGAAAGTCCTTTTCTTCCCAGGGAGCTGCTTACAGTGTCTCCAGGCCCGTCAGAAACACTGTGTTTTAGGAACCTGCAAGGCAGCATGAAAGGAGCTTTCAAAGCGGGCAAGCAGGGCTTCTCTGGCGGCGCTGTGTTTGAGACTCGACCACGCTATGGAAGCACACTGTTTCTTCAGCGGAAAGTCCTTTTCTTCCCAGGGAGCTGCTTACAGTGTCTCCAGGCCCGTCAGAAACACTGTGTTTTAGGAACCTGCAAGGCAGCATGAAAGGAGCTTTCAAAGCGGGCAAGCAGGGCTTCTCTCTGGCGGCGCTGTGTTTGAGACTCGACCACGCTATGGAAGCACACTGTTTCTTCAGCGAAAATTCATTTTCTTCCCAGGGAGCTGCTTACAGTGTCTCCAGGCCCGCCAGAAACACTGTGTTATAGGAACTTGCAAGGCAGCATGAAAGGAGCTTTCAAAGCGGGCAAGCAGGGCTTCTCTGGCGGCGCTGTGTTTGAGACTCGACCACGCTATGGAAGCACACTGTTTCTTCAGCGGAAAGTCCTTTTCTTCCCAGGGAGCTGCTTACAGTGTCTCCAGGCCCGTCAGAAACACTGTGTTTTAGGAACCTGCAAGGCAGCATGAAAGGAGCTTTCAAAGCGGGCAAGCAGGGCTTCTCTGGCGGCGCTGTGTTTGAGACTCGACCACGCTATGGAAGCACACTGTTTCTTCAGCGGAAAGTCCTTTTCTTCCCAGGGAGCTGCTTACAGTGTCTCCAGGCCCGTCAGAAACACTGTGTTTTAGGAACCTGCAAGGCAGCATGAAAGGAGCTTTCAAAGCGGGCAAGCAGGGCTTCTCTGGCGGCGCTGTGTTTGAGACTCGACCACGCTATGGAAGCACACTGTTTCTTCAGCGGAAAGTCCTTTTCTTCCCAGGGAGCTGCTTACAGTGTCTCCAGGCCCGTCAGAAACACTGTGTTTTAGGAACCTGCAAGGCAGCATGAAAGGAGCTTTCAAAGCGGGCAAGCAGGGCTTCTCTCTGGCGGCGCTGTGTTTGAGACTCGACCACGCTATGGAAGCACACTGTTTCTTCAGCGAAAATTCCTTTTCTTCCCAGGGAGCTGCTTACAGTGTCTCCAGGCCCGCCAGAAACACTGTGTTATAGGAACTTGCAAGGCAGCATGAAAGGAGCTTTCAAAGCGGGCAAGCAGGGCTTCTCTGGCGGCGCTGTGTTTGAGACTCGACCACGCTATGGAAGCACACTGTTTCTTCAGCGGAAAGTCCTTTTCTTCCCAGGGAGCTGCTTACAGTGTCTCCAGGCCCGTCAGAAACACTGTGTTTTAGGAACCTGCAAGGCAGCATGAAAGGAGCTTTCAAAGCGGGCAAGCAGGGCTTCTCTGGCGGCGCTGTGTTTGAGACTCGACCACGCTATGGAAGCACACTGTTTCTTCAGCGGAAAGTCCTTTTCTTCCCAGGGAGCTGCTTACAGTGTCTCCAGGCCCGTCAGAAACACTGTGTTTTAGGAACCTGCAAGGCAGCATGAAAGGAGCTTTCAAAGCGGGCAAGCAGGGCTTCTCTGGCGGCGCTGTGTTTGAGACTCCGACTGCATTGAGCCCTGCATACCGGGTCTACAGGCCCGTCAAAAACCCTGTTTCTTCGGAAGCTGCAAGGCAGCATGAATGGGGATTTCAAAATGGGAAAGCAAGGCTTGTGCCACCAGGCCCCCATTTCCAGTGAACCCGCAGCCTCTGTCCTTGCCCTTTCTAACAAATCATAAGACACTCCAGGGGCACACTGGTCACACTTGCCTGAATCAACTTTTCTGCACAGGGTGTTCTGCATGGAGCGAGCTCCCTCATCCAAGGATCGTGCGAGGAAAGCTATTGGGCCTTGGCCATTTTGAAGTCCTACAGAATGACAGGAAGAACTGTGCTTCAGTTGCAGTAGGAATGCAAGCCGACTTACTCCCGTCGCTGTGGGGTCTTCGGGTATGAGTGCCTAGAAGGAATGCGAAGCAGATTGTTTTTCTAAGTACAGCTCAGATGAGGGCAACGAGGCAGACTTCCATGGCATGTAGGACGGGAGCAAAGAGATGTCCTGCAGCTGTTGGATGGCTGAGGAAATCTAGCTGTCCCGAGGACGAGTGCCGTGTGTTGCCCTACACTCGGCGTACACACAGTGACTCTGAAGGGATCCCGGCCTGGATGTTTCTGTCTGAGCAGCCCAGAGGAGCCTGCCGCTCCTCAGTGATTTTGTAGGGAACAGGGTGCCCGGGCGAGGGTCCTAAGCGTCCGGAAAAGCCTACGAACGTTCAAATGATGCAGAACTGCGACTAAGACTCCATGGAAACTGCTCCACGCTTCCGCTCCAGCAGGGCAAGTCAAGGCCTCACGTGAGGTAAGTACTCATGTCCAGTTTCCCTTTAGCTCTAGAGCATGACAGGATGAGCTCCTGACCAGGCTATGGAAGCACACTGTTTCTTCAGCGGAAAGTCCTTTTCTTCCCAGGGAGCTGCTTACAGTGTCTCCAAGCCCGTCAGAAACACTGTGTTTTAGGAACCTGCAAGGCAGCATGAAAGGAGCTTTCAAAGCGGGCAAGCAGGGCTTCTCTGGCGGCGCTGTGTTTGAGACTCGTCCACGCTATGGAAGCACACTGTTTCTTCAGCGGAAAGTCCTTTTCTTCCCAGGGAGCTGCTTACAGTGTCTCCAGGCCCGTCAGAAACACTGTGTTTTAGGAACCTGCAAGGCAGCATGAAAGGAGCTTTCAAAGCGGGCAAGCAGGGCTTCTCTGGCGGCGCTGTGTTTGAGACTCGACCACGCTATGGAAGCACACTGTTTCTTCAGCGGAAAGTCCTTTTCTTCCCAGGGAGCTGCTTACAGTGTCTCCAGGCCCGTCAGAAACACTGTGTTTTAGGAACCTGCAAGGCAGCATGAAAGGAGCTTTCAAAGCGGGCAAGCAGGGCTTCTCTCTGGCGGCGCTGTGTTTGAGACTCGACCACGCTATGGAAGCACATTGTTTCTTCAGCGAAAATTCCTTTTCTTCCCAGGGAGCTGCTTACAGTGTCTCCAGGCCCGCCAGAAACACTGTGTTATAGGAACTTGCAAGGCAGCATGAAAGGAGCTTTCAAAGCGGGCAAGCAGGGCTTCTCTGGCGGCGCTGTGTTTGAGACTCGACCACGCTATGGAAGCACACTGTTTCTTCAGCGGAAAGTCCTTTTCTTCCCAGGGAGCTGCTTACAGTGTCTCCAGGCCCGTCAGAAACACTGTGTTTTAGGAACCTGCAAGGCAGCATGAAAGGAGCTTTCAAAGCGGGCAAGCAGGGCTTCTCTGGCGGCGCTGTGTTTGAGACTCGACCACGCTATGGAAGCACACTGTTTCTTCAGCGGAAAGTCCTTTTCTTCCCAGGGAGCTGCTTACAGTGTCTCCAGGCCCGTCAGAAACACTGTGTTTTAGGAACCTGCAAGGCAGCATGAAAGGAGCTTTCAAAGCGGGCAAGCAGGGCTTCTCTCTGGCGGCGCTGTGTTTGAGACTCGACCACGCTATGGAAGCACACTGTTTCTTCCGCGGAAAGTCCTTTTCTTCCCAGGGAGCTGCTTACAGTGTCTCCAGGCCCGTCAGAAACACTGTGTTTTAGGAACCTGCAAGGCAGCATGAAAGGAGCTTTCAAAGCGGGCAAGCAGGGCTTCTCTGGCGGCGCTGTGTTTGAGACTCGACCACGCTATGGAAGCACACTGTTTCTTCAGCGGAAAGTCCTTTTCTTCCCAGGGAGCTGCTTACAGTGTCTCCAGGCCCGTCAGAAACACTGTGTTTTAGGAACCTGCAAGGCAGCATGAAAGGAGCTTTCAAAGCGGGCAAGCAGGGCTTCTCTCTGGCGGCGCTGTGTTTGAGACTCGACCACGCTATGGAAGCACACTGTTTCTTCAGCGGAAAGTCCTTTTCTTCCCAGGGAGCTGCTTACAGTGTCTCCAGGCCCGTCAGAAACACTGTGTTTTAGGAACCTGCAAGGCAGCATGAAAGGAGCTTTCAAAGCGGGCAAGCAGGGCTTCTCTGGCGGCGCTGTGTTTGAGACTCGACCACGCTATGGAAGCACACTGTTTCTTCAGCGGAAAGTCCTTTTCTTCCCAGGGAGCTGCTTACAGTGTCTCCAGGCCCGTCAGAAACACTGTGTTTTAGGAACCTGCAAGGCAGCATGAAAGGAGCTTTCAAAGCGGGCAAGCAGGGCTTCTCTGGCGGCGCTGTGTTTGAGACTCGTCCACGCTATGGAAGCACACTGTTTCTTCAGCGGAAAGTCCTTTTCTTCCCAGGGAGCTGCTTACAGTGTCTCCAGGCCCGTCAGAAACACTGTGTTTTAGGAACCTGCAAGGCAGCATGAAAGGAGCTTTCAAAGCGGGCAAGCAGGGCTTCTCTCTGGCGGCGCTGTGTTTGAGACTCGACCACGCTATGGAAGCACACTGTTTCTTCAGCGGAAAGTCCTTTTCTTCCCAGGGAGCTGCTTACAGTGTCTCCAGGCCCGTCAGAAACACTGTGTTTTAGGAACCTGCAAGGCAGCATGAAAGGAGCTTTCAAAGCGGGCAAGCAGGGCTTCTCTGGCGGCGCTGTGTTTGAGACTCGACCACGCTATGGAAGCACACTGTTTCTTCAGCGGAAAGTCCTTTTCTTCCCAGGGAGCTGCTTACAGTGTCTCCAGGCCCGTCAGAAACACTGTGTTTTAGGAACCTGCAAGGCAGCATGAAAGGAGCTTTCAAAGCGGGCAAGCAGGGCTTCTCTGGCGGCGCTGTGTTTGAGACTCGACCACGCTATGGAAGCACACTGTTTCTTCAGCGGAAAGTCCTTTTCTTCCCAGGGAGCTGCTTACAGTGTCTCCAGGCCCGTCAGAAACACTGTGTTTTAGGAACCTGCAAGGCAGCATGAAAGGAGCTTTCAAAGCGGGCAAGCAGGGCTTCTCTGGCGGCGCTGTGTTTGAGACTCCGACTGCATTGAGCCCTGCATACCGGGTCTACAGGCCCGTCAAAAACCCTATTTCTTCGGAAGCTGCAAGGCAGCATGAATGGGGATTTCAAAATGGGAAAGCAAGGCTTGTGCCACCAGGCCCCCATTTCCAGTGAACCCGCAGCCTCTGTCCTTGCCCTTTCTAACAAATCATAAGACACTCCAGGGGCACACTGGTCACACTTGCCTGAATCAACTTTTCTGCACAGGGTGTTCTGCATGGAGCGAGCTCCCTCATCCAAGGATCGTGCGAGGAAAGCTATTGGGCCTTGGCCATTTTGAAGTCCTACAGAATGACAGGAAGAACTGTGCTTCAGTTGCAGTAGGAATGCAAGCCGACTTACTCCCGTCGCTGTGGGGTCTTCGGGTATGAGTGCCTAGAAGGAATGCGAAGCAGATTGTTTTTCTAAGTACAGCTCAGATGAGGGCAACGAGGCAGACTTCCATGGCATGTAGGACGGGAGCAAAGAGATGTCCTGCAGCTGTTGGATGGCTGAGGAAATCTAGCTGTCCCGAGGACGAGTGCCGTGTGTTGCCCTACACTCGGCGTACACACAGTGACTCTGAAGGGATCCCGGCCTGGATGTTTCTGTCTGAGCAGCCCAGAGGAGCCTGCCGCTCCTCAGTGATTTTGTAGGGAACAGGGTGCCCGGGCGAGGGTCCTAAGCGTCCGGAAAAGCCTACGAACGTTCAAATGATGCAGAACTGCGACTAAGACCTCATGGAAACTGCTCCACGCTTCCGCTCCAGCAGGGCAAGTCAAGGCCTCACGTGAGGTAAGTACTCATGTCCAGTTTCCCTTTAGCTCTAGAGCATGACAGGATGAGCTCCTGACCAGGCTATGGAAGCACACTGTTTCTTCAGCGGAAAGTCCTTTTCTTCCCAGGGAGCTGCTTACAGTGTCTCCAGGCCCGTCAGAAACACTGTGTTTTAGGAACCTGCAAGGCAGCATGAAAGGAGCTTTCAAAGCGGGCAAGCAGGGCTTCTCTGGCGGCGCTGTGTTTGAGACTCGTCCACGCTATGGAAGCACACTGTGTCTTCAGCGGAAAGTCCTTTTCTTCCCAGGGAGCTGCTTACAGTGTCTCCAGGCCCGTCAGAAACACTGTGTTTTAGGAACCTGCAAGGCAGCATGAAAGGAGCTTTCAAAGCGGGCAAGCAGGGCTTCTCTGGCGGCGCTGTGTTTGAGACTCCGACTGCATTGAGCCCTGCATACCGGGTCTACAGGCCCGTCAAAAACCCTGTTTCTTCGGAAGCTGCAAGGCAGCATGAATGGGGATTTCAAAATGGGAAAGCAAGGCTTGTGCCACCAGGCCCCCATTTCCAGTGAACCCGCAGCCTCTGTCCTTGCCCTTTCTAACAAATCATAAGACACTCCAGGGGCACACTGGTCACACTTGCCTGAATCAACTTTTCTGCACAGGGTGTTCTGCATGGAGCGAGCTCCCTCATCCAAGGATCGTGCGAGGAAAGCTATTGGGCCTTGGCCATTTTGAAGTCCTACAGAATGACAGGAAGAACTGTGCTTCAGTTGCAGTAGGAATGCAAGCCGACTTACTCCCGTCGCTGTGGGGTCTTCGGGTATGAGTGCCTAGAAGGAATGCGAAGCAGATTGTTTTTCTAAGTACAGCTCAGATGAGGGCAACGAGGCAGACTTCCATGGCATGTAGGACGGGAGCAAAGAGATGTCCTGCAGCTGTTGGATGGCTGAGGAAATCTAGCTGTCCCGAGGACGAGTGCCGTGTGTTGCCCTACACTCGGCGTACACACAGTGACTCTGAAGGGATCCCGGCCTGGATGTTTCTGTCTGAGCAGCCCAGAGGAGCCTGCCGCTCCTCAGTGATTTTGTAGGGAACAGGGTGCCCGGGCGAGGGTCCTAAGCGTCCGGAAAAGCCTACGAACGTTCAAATGATGCAGAACTGCGACTAAGACTTCATGGAAACTGCTCCACGCTTCCGCTCCAGCAGGGCAAGTCAAGGCCTCACGTGAGGTAAGTACTCATGTCCAGTTTCCCTTTAGCTCTAGAGCATGACAGGATGAGCTCCTGACCAGGCTATGGAAGCACACTGTTTCTTCAGCGGAAAGTCCTTTTCTTCCCAGGGAGCTGCTTACAGTGTCTCCAGGCCCGTCAGAAACACTGTGTTTTAGGAACCTGCAAGGCAGCATGAAAGGAGCTTTCAAAGCGGGCAAGCAGGGCTTCTCTGGCGGCGCTGTGTTTGAGACTCGACCACGCTATGGAAGCACACTGTTTCTTCAGCGGAAAGTCCTTTTCTTCCCAGGGAGCTGCTTACAGTGTCTCCAGGCCCGTCAGAAACACTGTGTTTTAGGAACCTGCAAGGCAGCATGAAAGGAGCTTTCAAAGCGGGCAAGCAGGGCTTCTCTGGCGGCGCTGTGTTAGAGACTCGACCACGCTATGGAAGCACACTGTTTCTTCAGCGGAAAGTCCTTTTCTTCCCAGGGAGCTGCTTACAGTGTCTCCAGGCCCGTCAGAAACACTGTGTTTTAGGAACCTGCAAGGCAGCATGAAAGGAGCTTTCAAAGCGGGCAAGCGGGGCTTCTCTGGCGGCGCTGTGTTTGAGACTCGACCACGCTATGGAAGCACACTGTTTCTTCAGCGGAAAGTCCTTTTCTTCCCAGGGAGCTGCTTACAGTGTCTCCAGGCCCGTCAGAAACACTGTGTTTTAGGAACCTGCAAGGCAGCATGAAAGGAGCTTTCAAAGCGGGCAAGCAGGGCTTCTCTGGCGGCGCTGTGTTTGAGACTCGACCACGCTATGGAAGCACACTGTTTCTTCAGCGGAAAGTCCTTTTCTACCCCTGGAGCTGCTTACAGTGTCTCCAGGCCCGTCAGAAACACTGTGTTTTAGGAACCTGCAAGGAAGCATGAAAGGAGCTTTCAAAGCGGGCAAGCAGGGCTTCTCTCTGGCGGCGCTGTGTTTGAGACTCGACCACGCTATGGAAGCACACTGTTTCTTCAGCGAAAATTCCTTTTCTTCCCAGGGAGCTGCTTACAGTGTCTCCAGGCCCGCCAGAAACACTGTGTTATAGGAACTTGCAAGGCAGCATGAAAGGAGCTTTCAAAGCGGGCAAGCAGGGCTTCTCTGGCGGCGCTGTGTTTGAGACTCGACCACGCTATGGAAGCACACTGTTTCTTCAGCGGAAAGTCCTTTTCTTCCCAGGGAGCTGCTTACAGTGTCTCCAGGCCCGTCAGAAACACTGTGTTTTAGGAACCTGCAAGGCAGCATGAAAGGAGCTTTCAAAGCGGGCAAGCAGGGCTTCTCTGGCGGCGGTGTGTTTGAGACTCGACCACGCTATGGAAGCACACTGTTTCTTCAGCGGAAAGTCCTTTTCTTCCCAGGGAGCTGCTTACAGTGTCTCCAGGCCCGCCAGAAACACTGTGTTTTAGGAACCTGCAAGGCAGCATGAAAGGAGCTTTCAAAGCGGGCAAGCAGGGCTTCTCTCTGGCGGCGCTGTGTTTGAGACTCGACCGCGCTATGGAAGCACACTGTTTCTTCAGCGGAAAGTCCTTTTCTTCCCAGGGAGCTGCTTACAGTGTCTCCAGGCCCGTCAGAAACACTGTGTTTTAGGAACCTGCAAGGAAGCATGAAAGGAGCTTTCAAAGCGGGCAAGCAGGGCTTCTCTGGCGGCGCTGTGTTTGAGACTCGACCACGCTATGGAAGCACACTGTTTCTTCAGCGGAAAGTCCTTTTCTTCCCAGGGAGCTGCTTACAGTGTCTCCAGGCCCGTCAGAAACACTGTGTTTTAGGAACCTGCAAGGCAGCATGAAAGGAGCTTTCAAAGCGGGCAAGCAGGGCTTCTCTGGCGGCGCTGTGTTTGAGACTCGACCACGCTATGGAAGCACACTGTTTCTTCAGCGGAAAGTCCTTTTCTTCCCAGGGAGCTGCTTACAGTGTCTCCAGGCCCGTCAGAAACACTGTGTTTTAGGAACCTGCAAGGCAGCATGAAAGGAGCTTTCAAAGCGGGCAAGCGGGGCTTCTCTGGCGGCGCTGTGTTTGAGACTCGACCACGCTATGGAAGCACACTGTTTCTTCAGCGGAAAGTCCTTTTCTTCCCAGGGAGCTGCTTACAGTGTCTCCAGGCCCGTCAGAAACACTGTGTTTTAGGAACCTGCAAGGCAGCATGAAAGGAGCTTTCAAAGCGGGCAAGCAGGGCTTCTCTGGCGGCGCTGTGTTTGAGACTCGACCACGCTATGGAAGCACACTGTTTCTTCAGCGGAAAGTCCTTTTCTACACCTGGAGCTGCTTACAGTGTCTCCAGGCCCGTCAGAAACACTGTGTTTTAGGAACCTGCAAGGAAGCATGAAAGGAGCTTTCAAAGCGGGCAAGCAGGGCTTCTCTCTGGCGGCGCTGTGTTTGAGACTCGACCACGCTATGGAAGCACACTGTTTCTTCAGCGAAAATTCCTTTTCTTCCCAGGGAGCTGCTTACAGTGTCTCCAGGCACGCCAGAAACACTGTGTTATAGGAACTTGCAAGGCAGCATGAAAGGAGCTTTCAAAGCGGGCAAGCAGGGCTTCTCTGGCGGCGCTGTGTTTGAGACTCGACCACGCTATGGAAGCACACTGTTTCTTCAGCGGAAAGTCCTTTTCTTCCCAGGGAGCTGCTTACAGTGTCTCCAGGCCCGTCAGAAACACTGTGTTTTAGGAACCTGCAAGGCAGCATGAAAGGAGCTTTCAAAGCGGGCAAGCAGGGCCTCTCTGGCGGCGGTGTGTTTGAGACTCGACCACGCTATGGAAGCACACTGTTTCTTCAGCGGAAAGTCCTTTTCTTCCCAGGGAGCTGCTTACAGTGTCTCCAGGCCCGCCAGAAACACTGTGTTTTAGGAACCTGCAAGGCAGCATGAAAGGAGCTTTCAAAGCGGGCAAGCAGGGCTTCTCTCTGGCGGCGCTGTGTTTGAGACTCGACCACGCTATGGAAGCACACTGTTTCTTCAGCGGAAAGTCCTTTTCTTCCCAGGGAGCTGCTTACAGTGTCTCCAAGCCCGTCAGAAACACTGTGTTTTAGGAACCTGCAAGGAAGCATGAAAGGAGCTTTCAAAGCGGGCAAGCAGGGCTTCTCTGGCGGCGCTGTGTTTGAGACTCGACCACGCTATGGAAGCACACTGTTTCTTCAGCGGAAAGTCCTTTTCTTCCCAGGGAGCTGCTTACAGTGTCTCCAGGCCCGTCAGAAACACTGTGTTTTAGGAACCTGCAAGGCAGCATGAAAGGAGCTTTCAAAGCGGGCAAGCAGGGCTTCTCTGGCGGCGCTGTGTTTGAGACTCGACCACGCTATGGAAGCACACTGTTTCTTCAGCGGAAAGTCCTTTTCTTCCCAGGGAGCTGCTTACAGTGTCTCCAGGCCCGTCAGAAAACACTGTGTTTTAGGAACCTGCAAGGCAGCATGAAAGGAGCTTTCAAAGCGGGCAAGCAGGGCTTCTCTGGCGGCGCTGTGTTTGAGACTCGACCACGCTATGGAAGCACACTGTTTCTTCAGCGGAAAGTCCTTTTCTTCCCAGGGAGCTGCTTACAGTGTCTCCAGGCCCGTCAGAAACACTGTGTTTTAGGAACCTGCAAGGCAGCATGAAAGGAGCTTTCAAAGCGGGCAAGCAGGGCTTCTCTGGCGGCGCTGTGTTTGAGACTCCGACTGCATTGAGCCCTGCATACCGGGTCTACAGGCCCGTCAAAAACCCTGTTTCTTCGGAAGCTGCAAGGCAGCATGAATGGGGATTTCAAAATGGGAAAGCAAGGCTTGTGCCACCAGGCCCCCATTTCCAGTGAACCCGCAGCCTCTGTCCTTGCCCTTTCTAACAAATCATAAGACACTCCAGGGGCACACTGGTCACACTTGCCTGAATCAACTTTTCTGCACAGGGTGTTCTGCATGGAGCGAGCTCCCTCATCCAAGGATCGTGCGAGGAAAGCTATTGGGCCTTGGCCATTTTGAAGTCCTACAGAATGACAGGAAGAACTGTGCTTCAGTTGCAGTAGGAATGCAAGCCGACTTACTCCCGTCGCTGTGGGGTCTTCGGGTATGAGTGCCTAGAAGGAATGCGAAGCAGATTGTTTTTCTAAGTACAGCTCAGATGAGGGCAACGAGGCAGACTTCCATGGCATGTAGGACGGGAGCAAAGAGATGTCCTGCAGCTGTTGGATGGCTGAGGAAATCTAGCTGTCCCGAGGACGAGTGCCGTGTGTTGCCCTACACTCGGCGTACACACAGTGACTCTGAAGGGATCCCGGCCTGGATGTTTCTGTCTGAGCAGCCCAGAGGAGCCTGCCGCTCCTCAGTGATTTTGTAGGGAACAGGGTGCCCGGGCGAGGGTCCTAAGCGTCCGGAAAAGCCTACGAACGTTCAAATGATGCAGAACTGCGACTAAGACCTCATGGAAACTGCTCCACGCTTCCGCTCCAGCAGGGCAAGTCAAGGCCTCACGTGAGGTAAGTACTCATGTCCAGTTTCCCTTTAGCTCTAGAGCATGACAGGATGAGCTCCTGACCAGGCTATGGAAGCACACTGTTTCTTCAGCGGAAAGTCCTTTTCTTCCCAGGGAGCTGCTTACAGTGTCTCCAGGCCCGTCAGAAACACTGTGTTTTAGGAACCTGCAAGGCAGCATGAAAGGAGCTTTCAAAGCGGGCAAGCAGGGGGCCTCCCTGGTGGCGCAGTGGTTGAGAGTCCGCCTGCCGATGCAGGGGATACGGGTTCGTGCCCCGGTCTGGGAGGATCCCATGTGCCGCGGAGCGGCTGGGCCCGTGAGCCATGGCCGCTGGGCCTGCGCATCCGGAGCCTGTGCTCCGCGACGGGGGAGGCCGCAGCGGTGAGAGGCCCGCATACCGCAAAAAGAAAAAAAAAAAAAAAAAAAAAAAAAAAAAAAAAGCGGGCAAGCAGGGCTTCTCTGGCGGCGCTGTGTTTGAGACTCGTCCACGCTATGGAAGCACACTGTTTCTTCAGCGGAAAGTCCTTTTCTTCCCAGGGAGCTGCTTACAGTGTCTCCAGGCCCGTCAGAAACACTGTGTTTTAGGAACCTGCAAGGCAGCATGAAAGGAGCTTTCAAAGCGGGCAAGCAGGGCTTCTCTCTGGCGGCGCTGTGTTTGAGACTCGACCACGCTATGGAAGCACACTGTTTCTTCAGCGGAAAGTCCTTTTCTTCCCAGGGAGCTGCTTACAGTGTCTCCAGGCCCGTCAGAAACACTGTGTTTTAGGAACCTGCAAGGCAGCATGAAAGGAGCTTTCAAAGCGGGCAAGCAGGGCTTCTCTGGCGGCGCTGTGTTTGAGACTCGACCACGCTATGGAAGCACACTGTTTCTTCAGCGGAAAGTCCTTTTCTTCCCAGGGAGCTGCTTACAGTGTCTCCAGGCCCGTCAGAAACACTGTGTTTTAGGAACCTGCAAGGCAGCATGAAAGGAGCTTTCAAAGCGGGCAAGCAGGGCTTCTCTCTGGCGGCGCTGTGTTTGAGACTCGACCACGCTATGGAAGCACACTGTTTCTTCAGCGAAAATTCCTTTTCTTCCCAGGGAGCTGCTTACAGTGTCTCCAGGCCCGCCAGAAACACTGTGTTATAGGAACTTGCAAGGCAGCATGAAAGGAGCTTTCAAAGCGGGCAAGCAGGGCTTCTCTGGCGGCGCTGTGTTTGAGACTCGACCACGCTATGGAAGCACACTGTTTCTTCAGCGGAAAGTCCTTTTCTTCCCAGGGAGCTGCTTACAGTGTCTCCAGGCCCGTCAGAAACACTGTGTTTTAGGAACCTGCAAGGCAGCATGAAAGGAGCTTTCAAAGCGGGCAAGCAGGGCTTCTCTGGCGGCGCTGTGTTTGAGACTCGACCACGCTATGGAAGCACACTGTTTCTTCAGCGGAAAGTCCTTTTCTTCCCAGGGAGCTGCTTACAGTGTCTCCAGGCCCGTCAGAAACACTGTGTTTTAGGAACCTGCAAGGCAGCATGAAAGGAGCTTTCAAAGCGGGCAAGCAGGGCTTCTCTGGCGGCGCTGTGTTTGAGACTCCGACTGCATTGAGCCCTGCATACCGGGTCTACAGGCCCGTCAAAAACCCTGTTTCTTCGGAAGCTGCAAGGCAGCATGAATGGGGATTTCAAAATGGGAAAGCAAGGCTTGTGCCACCAGGCCCCCATTTCCAGTGAACCCGCAGCCTCTGTCCTTGCCCTTTCTAACAAATCATAAGACACTCCAGGGGCACACTGGTCACACTTGCCTGAATCAACTTTTCTGCACAGGGTGTTCTGCATGGAGCGAGCTCCCTCATCCAAGGATCGTGCGAGGAAAGCTATTGGGCCTTGGCCATTTTGAAGTCCTACAGAATGACAGGAAGAACTGTGCTTCAGTTGCAGTAGGAATGCAAGCCGACTTACTCCCGTCGCTGTGGGGTCTTCGGGTATGAGTGCCTAGAAGGAATGCGAAGCAGATTGTTTTTCTAAGTACAGCTCAGATGAGGGCAACGAGGCAGACTTCCATGGCATGTAGGACGGGAGCAAAGAGATGTCCTGCAGCTGTTGGATGGCTGAGGAAATCTAGCTGTCCCGAGGACGAGTGCCGTGTGTTGCCCTACACTCGGCGTACACACAGTGACTCTGAAGGGATCCCGGCCTGGATGTTTCTGTCTGAGCAGCCCAGAGGAGCCTGCCGCTCCTCAGTGATTTTGTAGGGAACAGGGTGCCCGGGCGAGGGTCCTAAGCGTCCGGAAAAGCCTACGAACGTTCAAATGATGCAGAACTGCGACTAAGACTCCATGGAAACTGCTCCACGCTTCCGCTCCAGCAGGGCAAGTCAAGGCCTCACGTGAGGTAAGTACTCATGTCCAGTTTCCCTTTAGCTCTAGAGCATGACAGGATGAGCTCCTGACCAGGCTATGGAAGCACACTGTTTCTTCAGCGGAAAGTCCTTTTCTTCCCAGGGAGCTGCTTACAGTGTCTCCAAGCCCGTCAGAAACACTGTGTTTTAGGAACCTGCAAGGCAGCATGAAAGGAGCTTTCAAAGCGGGCAAGCAGGGCTTCTCTGGCGGCGCTGTGTTTGAGACTCGTCCACGCTATGGAAGCACACTGTTTCTTCAGCGGAAAGTCCTTTTCTTCCCAGGGAGCTGCTTACAGTGTCTCCAGGCCCGTCAGAAACACTGTGTTTTAGGAACCTGCAAGGCAGCATGAAAGGAGCTTTCAAAGCGGGCAAGCAGGGCTTCTCTGGCGGCGCTGTGTTTGAGACTCGACCACGCTATGGAAGCACACTGTTTCTTCAGCGGAAAGTCCTTTTCTTCCCAGGGAGCTGCTTACAGTGTCTCCAGGCCCGTCAGAAACACTGTGTTTTAGGAACCTGCAAGGCAGCATGAAAGGAGCTTTCAAAGCGGGCAAGCAGGGCTTCTCTCTGGCGGCGCTGTGTTTGAGACTCGACCACGCTATGGAAGCACATTGTTTCTTCAGCGAAAATTCCTTTTCTTCCCAGGGAGCTGCTTACAGTGTCTCCAGGCCCGCCAGAAACACTGTGTTATAGGAACTTGCAAGGCAGCATGAAAGGAGCTTTCAAAGCGGGCAAGCAGGGCTTCTCTGGCGGCGCTGTGTTTGAGACTCGACTACGCTATGGAAGCACACTGTTTCTTCAGCGGAAAGTCCTTTTCTTCCCAGGGAGCTGCTTACAGTGTCTCCAGGCCCGTCAGAAACACTGTGTTTTAGGAACCTGCAAGGCAGCATGAAAGGAGCTTTCAAAGCGGGCAAGCAGGGCTTCTCTGGCGGCGCTGTGTTTGAGACTCGACCACGCTATGGAAGCACACTGTTTCTTCAGCGGAAAGTCCTTTTCTTCCCAGGGAGCTGCTTACAGTGTCTCCAGGCCCGTCAGAAACACTGTGTTTTAGGAACCTGCAAGGCAGCATGAAAGGAGCTTTCAAAGCGGGCAAGCAGGGCTTCTCTGGCGGCGCTGTGTTTGAGACTCGACCACGCTATGGAAGCACACTGTTTCTTCAGCGGAAAGTCCTTTTCTTCCCAGGGAGCTGCTTACAGTGTCTCCAGGCCCGTCAGAAACACTGTGTTTTAGGAACCTGCAAGGCAGCATGAAAGGAGCTTTCAAAGCGGGCAAGCAGGGCTTCTCTGGCGGCGCTGTGTTTGAGACTCCGACTGCATTGAGCCCTGCATACCGGGTCTACAGGCCCGTCAAAAACCCTATTTCTTCGGAAGCTGCAAGGCAGCATGAATGGGGATTTCAAAATGGGAAAGCAAGGCTTGTGCCACCAGGCCCCCATTTCCAGTGAACCCGCAGCCTCTGTCCTTGCCCTTTCTAACAAATCATAAGACACTCCAGGGGCACACTGGTCACACTTGCCTGAATCAACTTTTCTGCACAGGGTGTTCTGCATGGAGCGAGCTCCCTCATCCAAGGATCGTGCGAGGAAAGCTATTGGGCCTTGGCCATTTTGAAGTCCTACAGAATGACAGGAAGAACTGTGCTTCAGTTGCAGTAGGAATGCAAGCCGACTTACTCCCGTCGCTGTGGGGTCTTCGGGTATGAGTGCCTAGAAGGAATGCGAAGCAGATTGTTTTTCTAAGTACAGCTCAGATGAGGGCAACGAGGCAGACTTCCATGGCATGTAGGACGGGAGCAAAGAGATGTCCTGCAGCTGTTGGATGGCTGAGGAAATCTAGCTGTCCCGAGGACGAGTGCCGTGTGTTGCCCTACACTCGGCGTACACACAGTGACTCTGAAGGGATCCCGGCCTGGATGTTTCTGTCTGAGCAGCCCAGAGGAGCCTGCCGCTCCTCAGTGATTTTGTAGGGAACAGGGTGCCCGGGCGAGGGTCCTAAGCGTCCGGAAAAGCCTACGAACGTTCAAATGATGCAGAACTGCGACTAAGACCTCATGGAAACTGCTCCACGCTTCCGCTCCAGCAGGGCAAGTCAAGGCCTCACGTGAGGTAAGTACTCATGTCCAGTTTCCCTTTAGCTCTAGAGCATGACAGGATGAGCTCCTGACCAGGCTATGGAAGCACACTGTTTCTTCAGCGGAAAGTCCTTTTCTTCCCAGGGAGCTGCTTACAGTGTCTCCAGGCCCGTCAGAAACACTGTGTTTTAGGAACCTGCAAGGCAGCATGAAAGGAGCTTTCAAAGCGGGCAAGCAGGGCTTCTCTGGCGGCGCTGTGTTTGAGACTCGACCACGCTATGGAAGCACACTGTTTCTTCAGCGGAAAGTCCTTTTCTTCCCAGGGAGCTGCTTACAGTGTCTCCAGGCCCGTCAGAAACACTGTGTTTTAGGAACCTGCAAGGCAGCATGAAAGGAGCTTTCAAAGCGGGCAAGCAGGGCTTCTCTCTGGCGGCGCTGTGTTTGAGACTCGACCACGCTATGGAAGCACACTGTTTCTTCAGCGAAAATTCCTTTTCTTCCCAGGGAGCTGCTTACAGTGTCTCCAGGCCCGCCAGAAACACTGTGTTATAGGAACTTGCAAGGCAGCATGAAAGGAGCTTTCAAAGCGGGCAAGCAGGGCTTCTCTGGCGGCGCTGTGTTTGAGACTCGACCACGCTATGGAAGCACACTGTTTCTTCAGCGGAAAGTCCTTTTCTTCCCAGGGAGCTGCTTACAGTGTCTCCAGGCCCGTCAGAAACACTGTGTTTTAGGAACCTGCAAGGCAGCATGAAAGGAGCTTTCAAAGCGGGCAAGCAGGGCTTCTCTGGCGGCGCTGTGTTTGAGACTCGACCACGCTATGGAAGCACACTGTTTCTTCAGCGGAAAGTCCTTTTCTTCCCAGGGAGCTGCTTACAGTGTCTCCAGGCCCGTCAGAAACACTGTGTTTTAGGAACCTGCAAGGCAGCATGAAAGGAGCTTTCAAAGCGGGCAAGCAGGGCTTCTCTGGCGGCGCTGTGTTTGAGACTCCGACTGCATTGAGCCCTGCATACCGGGTCTACAGGCCCGTCAAAAACCCTGTTTCTTCGGAAGCTGCAAGGCAGCATGAATGGGGATTTCAAAATGGGAAAGCAAGGCTTGTGCCACCAGGCCCCCATTTCCAGTGAACCCGCAGCCTCTGTCCTTGCCCTTTCTAACAAATCATAAGACACTCCAGGGGCACACTGGTCACACTTGCCTGAATCAACTTTTCTGCACAGGGTGTTCTGCATGGAGCGAGCTCCCTCATCCAAGGATCGTGCGAGGAAAGCTATTGGGCCTTGGCCATTTTGAAGTCCTACAGAATGACAGGAAGAACTGTGCTTCAGTTGCAGTAGGAATGCAAGCCGACTTACTCCCGTCGCTGTGGGGTCTTCGGGTATGAGTGCCTAGAAGGAATGCGAAGCAGATTGTTTTTCTAAGTACAGCTCAGATGAGGGCAACGAGGCAGACTTCCATGGCATGTAGGACGGGAGCAAAGAGATGTCCTGCAGCTGTTGGATGGCTGAGGAAATCTAGCTGTCCCGAGGACGAGTGCCGTGTGTTGCCCTACACTCGGCGTACACACAGTGACTCTGAAGGGATCCCGGCCTGGATGTTTCTGTCTGAGCAGCCCAGAGGAGCCTGCCGCTCCTCAGTGATTTTGTAGGGAACAGGGTGCCCGGGCGAGGGTCCTAAGCGTCCGGAAAAGCCTACGAACGTTCAAATGATGCAGAACTGCGACTAAGACTTCATGGAAACTGCTCCACGCTTCCGCTCCAGCAGGGCAAGTCAAGGCCTCACGTGAGGTAAGTACTCATGTCCAGTTTCCCTTTAGCTCTAGAGCATGACAGGATGAGCTCCTGACCAGGCTATGGAAGCACACTGTTTCTTCAGCGGAAAGTCCTTTTCTTCCCAGGGAGCTGCTTACAGTGTCTCCAAGCCCGTCAGAAACACTGTGTTTTAGGAACCTGCAAGGCAGCATGAAAGGAGCTTTCAAAGCGGGCAAGCAGGGCTTCTCTGGCGGCGCTGTGTTTGAGACTCGTCCACGCTATGGAAGCACACTGTTTCTTCAGCGGAAAGTCCTTTTCTTCCCAGGGAGCTGCTTACAGTGTCTCCAGGCCCGTCAGAAACACTGTGTTTTAGGAACCTGCAAGGCAGCATGAAAGGAGCTTTCAAAGCGGGCAAGCAGGGCTTCTCTGGCGGCGCTGTGTTTGAGACTCGACCACGCTATGGAAGCACACTGTTTCTTCAGCGGAAAGTCCTTTTCTTCCCAGGGAGCTGCTTACAGTGTCTCCAGGCCCGTCAGAAACACTGTGTTTTAGGAACCTGCAAGGCAGCATGAAAGGAGCTTTCAAAGCGGGCAAGCAGGGCTTCTCTCTGGCGGCGCTGTGTTTGAGACTCGACCACGCTATGGAAGCACATTGTTTCTTCAGCGAAAATTCCTTTTCTTCTCAGGGAGCTGCTTACAGTGTCTCCAGGCCCGCCAGAAACACTGTGTTATAGGAACTTGCAAGGCAGCATGAAAGGAGCTTTCAAAGCGGGCAAGCAGGGCTTCTCTGGCGGCGCTGTGTTTGAGACTCGACCACGCTATGGAAGCACACTGTTTCTTCAGCGGAAAGTCCTTTTCTTCCCAGGGAGCTGCTTACAGTGTCTCCAGGCCCGTCAGAAACACTGTGTTTTAGGAACCTGCAAGGCAGCATGAAAGGAGCTTTCAAAGCGGGCAAGCAGGGCTTCTCTGGCGGCGCTGTGTTTGAGACTCGACCACGCTATGGAAGCACACTGTTTCTTCAGCGGAAAGTCCTTTTCTTCCCAGGGAGCTGCTTACAGTGTCTCCAGGCCCGTCAGAAACACTGTGTTTTAGGAACCTGCAAGGCAGCATGAAAGGAGCTTTCAAAGCGGGCAAGCAGGGCTTCTCTCTGGCGGCGCTGTGTTTGAGACTCGACCACGCTATGGAAGCACACTGTTTCTTCAGCGGAAAGTCCTTTTCTTCCCAGGGAGCTGCTTACAGTGTCTCCAGGCCCGTCAGAAACACTGTGTTTTAGGAACCTGCAAGGCAGCATGAAAGGAGCTTTCAAAGCGGGCAAGCAGGGCTTCTCTGGCGGCGCTGTGTTTGAGACTCGACCACGCTATGGAAGCACACTGTTTCTTCAGCGGAAAGTCCTTTTCTTCCCAGGGAGCTGCTTACAGTGTCTCCAGGCCCGTCAGAAACACTGTGTTTTAGGAACCTGCAAGGCAGCATGAAAGGAGCTTTCAAAGCGGGCAAGCAGGGCTTCTCTGGCGGCGCTGTGTTTGAGACTCCGACTGCATTGAGCCCTGCATACCGGGTCTACAGGCCCGTCAAAAACCCTATTTCTTCGGAAGCTGCAAGGCAGCATGAATGGGGATTTCAAAATGGGAAAGCAAGGCTTGTGCCACCAGGCCCCCATTTCCAGTGAACCCGCAGCCTCTGTCCTTGCCCTTTCTAACAAATCATAAGACACTCCAGGGGCACACTGGTCACACTTGCCTGAATCAACTTTTCTGCACAGGGTGTTCTGCATGGAGCGAGCTCCCTCATCCAAGGATCGTGCGAGGAAAGCTATTGGGCCTTGGCCATTTTGAAGTCCTACAGAATGACAGGAAGAACTGTGCTTCAGTTGCAGTAGGAATGCAAGCCGACTTACTCCCGTCGCTGTGGGGTCTTCGGGTATGAGTGCCTAGAAGGAATGCGAAGCAGATTGTTTTTCTAAGTACAGCTCAGATGAGGGCAACGAGGCAGACTTCCATGGCATGTAGGACGGGAGCAAAGAGATGTCCTGCAGCTGTTGGATGGCTGAGGAAATCTAGCTGTCCCGAGGACGAGTGCCGTGTGTTGCCCTACACTCGGCGTACACACAGTGACTCTGAAGGGATCCCGGCCTGGATGTTTCTGTCTGAGCAGCCCAGAGGAGCCTGCCGCTCCTCAGTGATTTTGTAGGGAACAGGGTGCCCGGGCGAGGGTCCTAAGCGTCCGGAAAAGCCTACGAACGTTCAAATGATGCAGAACTGCGACTAAGACTTCATGGAAACTGCTCCACGCTTCCGCTCCAGCAGGGCAAGTCAAGGCCTCACGTGAGGTAAGTACTCATGTCCAGTTTCCCTTTAGCTCTAGAGCATGACAGGATGAGCTCCTGACCAGGCTATGGAAGCACACTGTTTCTTCAGCGGAAAGTCCTTTTCTTCCCAGGGAGCTGCTTACAGTGTCTCCAAGCCCGTCAGAAACACTGTGTTTTAGGAACCTGCAAGGCAGCATGAAAGGAGCTTTCAAAGCGGGCAAGCAGGGCTTCTCTGGCGGCGCTGTGTTTGAGACTCGTCCACGCTATGGAAGCACACTGTTTCTTCAGCGGAAAGTCCTTTTCTTCCCAGGGAGCTGCTTACAGTGTCTCCAGGCCCGTCAGAAACACTGTGTTTTAGGAACCTGCAAGGCAGCATGAAAGGAGCTTTCAAAGCGGGCAAGCAGGGCTTCTCTGGCGGCGCTGTGTTTGAGACTCGACCACGCTATGGAAGCACACTGTTTCTTCAGCGGAAAGTCCTTTTCTTCCCAGGGAGCTGCTTACAGTGTCTCCAGGCCCGTCAGAAACACTGTGTTTTAGGAACCTGCAAGGCAGCATGAAAGGAGCTTTCAAAGCGGGCAAGCAGGGCTTCTCTCTGGCGGCGCTGTGTTTGAGACTCGACCACGCTATGGAAGCACATTGTTTCTTCAGCGAAAATTCCTTTTCTTCTCAGGGAGCTGCTTACAGTGTCTCCAGGCCCGCCAGAAACACTGTGTTATAGGAACTTGCAAGGCAGCATGAAAGGAGCTTTCAAAGCGGGCAAGCAGGGCTTCTCTGGCGGCGCTGTGTTTGAGACTCGACCACGCTATGGAAGCACACTGTTTCTTCAGCGGAAAGTCCTTTTCTTCCCAGGGAGCTGCTTACAGTGTCTCCAGGCCCGTCAGAAACACTGTGTTTTAGGAACCTGCAAGGCAGCATGAAAGGAGCTTTCAAAGCGGGCAAGCAGGGCTTCTCTGGCGGCGCTGTGTTTGAGACTCGACCACGCTATGGAAGCACACTGTTTCTTCAGCGGAAAGTCCTTTTCTTCCCAGGGAGCTGCTTACAGTGTCTCCAGGCCCGTCAGAAACACTGTGTTTTAGGAACCTGCAAGGCAGCATGAAAGGAGCTTTCAAAGCGGGCAAGCAGGGCTTCTCTCTGGCGGCGCTGTGTTTGAGACTCGACCACGCTATGGAAGCACACTGTTTCTTCAGCGGAAAGTCCTTTTCTTCCCAGGGAGCTGCTTACAGTGTCTCCAGGCCCGTCAGAAACACTGTGTTTTAGGAACCTGCAAGGCAGCATGAAAGGAGCTTTCAAAGCGGGCAAGCAGGGCTTCTCTGGCGGCGCTGTGTTTGAGACTCGACCACGCTATGGAAGCACACTGTTTCTTCAGCGGAAAGTCCTTTTCTTCCCAGGGAGCTGCTTACAGTGTCTCCAGGCCCGTCAGAAACACTGTGTTTTAGGAACCTGCAAGGCAGCATGAAAGGAGCTTTCAAAGCGGGCAAGCAGGGCTTCTCTGGCGGCGCTGTGTTTGAGACTCCGACTGCATTGAGCCCTGCATACCGGGTCTACAGGCCCGTCAAAAACCCTATTTCTTCGGAAGCTGCAAGGCAGCATGAATGGGGATTTCAAAATGGGAAAGCAAGGCTTGTGCCACCAGGCCCCCATTTCCAGTGAACCCGCAGCCTCTGTCCTTGCCCTTTCTAACAAATCATAAGACACTCCAGGGGCACACTGGTCACACTTGCCTGAATCAACTTTTCTGCACAGGGTGTTCTGCATGGAGCGAGCTCCCTCATCCAAGGATCGTGCGAGGAAAGCTATTGGGCCTTGGCCATTTTGAAGTCCTACAGAATGACAGGAAGAACTGTGCTTCAGTTGCAGTAGGAATGCAAGCCGACTTACTCCCGTCGCTGTGGGGTCTTCGGGTATGAGTGCCTAGAAGGAATGCGAAGCAGATTGTTTTTCTAAGTACAGCTCAGATGAGGGCAACGAGGCAGACTTCCATGGCATGTAGGACGGGAGCAAAGAGATGTCCTGCAGCTGTTGGATGGCTGAGGAAATCTAGCTGTCCCGAGGACGAGTGCCGTGTGTTGCCCTACACTCGGCGTACACACAGTGACTCTGAAGGGATCCCGGCCTGGATGTTTCTGTCTGAGCAGCCCAGAGGAGCCTGCCGCTCCTCAGTGATTTTGTAGGGAACAGGGTGCCCGGGCGAGGGTCCTAAGCGTCCGGAAAAGCCTACGAACGTTCAAATGATGCAGAACTGCGACTAAGACTTCATGGAAACTGCTCCACGCTTCCGCTCCAGCAGGGCAAGTCAAGGCCTCACGTGAGGTAAGTACTCATGTCCAGTTTCCCTTTAGCTCTAGAGCATGACAGGATGAGCTCCTGACCAGGCTATGGAAGCACACTGTTTCTTCAGCGGAAAGTCCTTTTCTTCCCAGGGAGCTGCTTACAGTGTCTCCAAGCCCGTCAGAAACACTGTGTTTTAGGAACCTGCAAGGCAGCATGAAAGGAGCTTTCAAAGCGGGCAAGCAGGGCTTCTCTGGCGGCGCTGTGTTTGAGACTCGTCCACGCTATGGAAGCACACTGTTTCTTCAGCGGAAAGTCCTTTTCTTCCCAGGGAGCTGCTTACAGTGTCTCCAGGCCCGTCAGAAACACTGTGTTTTAGGAACCTGCAAGGCAGCATGAAAGGAGCTTTCAAAGCGGGCAAGCAGGGCTTCTCTGGCGGCGCTGTGTTTGAGACTCGACCACGCTATGGAAGCACACTGTTTCTTCAGCGGAAAGTCCTTTTCTTCCCAGGGAGCTGCTTACAGTGTCTCCAGGCCCGTCAGAAACACTGTGTTTTAGGAACCTGCAAGGCAGCATGAAAGGAGCTTTCAAAGCGGGCAAGCAGGGCTTCTCTCTGGCGGCGCTGTGTTTGAGACTCGACCACGCTATGGAAGCACATTGTTTCTTCAGCGAAAATTCCTTTTCTTCTCAGGGAGCTGCTTACAGTGTCTCCAGGCCCGCCAGAAACACTGTGTTATAGGAACTTGCAAGGCAGCATGAAAGGAGCTTTCAAAGCGGGCAAGCAGGGCTTCTCTGGCGGCGCTGTGTTTGAGACTCGACCACGCTATGGAAGCACACTGTTTCTTCAGCGGAAAGTCCTTTTCTTCCCAGGGAGCTGCTTACAGTGTCTCCAGGCCCGTCAGAAACACTGTGTTTTAGGAACCTGCAAGGCAGCATGAAAGGAGCTTTCAAAGCGGGCAAGCAGGGCTTCTCTGGCGGCGCTGTGTTTGAGACTCGACCACGCTATGGAAGCACACTGTTTCTTCAGCGGAAAGTCCTTTTCTTCCCAGGGAGCTGCTTACAGTGTCTCCAGGCCCGTCAGAAACACTGTGTTTTAGGAACCTGCAAGGCAGCATGAAAGGAGCTTTCAAAGCGGGCAAGCAGGGCTTCTCTCTGGCGGCGCTGTGTTTGAGACTCGACCACGCTATGGAAGCACACTGTTTCTTCAGCGGAAAGTCCTTTTCTTCCCAGGGAGCTGCTTACAGTGTCTCCAGGCCCGTCAGAAACACTGTGTTTTAGGAACCTGCAAGGCAGCATGAAAGGAGCTTTCAAAGCGGGCAAGCAGGGCTTCTCTGGCGGCGCTGTGTTTGAGACTCGACCACGCTATGGAAGCACACTGTTTCTTCAGCGGAAAGTCCTTTTCTTCCCAGGGAGCTGCTTACAGTGTCTCCAGGCCCGTCAGAAACACTGTGTTTTAGGAACCTGCAAGGCAGCATGAAAGGAGCTTTCAAAGCGGGCAAGCAGGGCTTCTCTGGCGGCGCTGTGTTTGAGACTCCGACTGCATTGAGCCCTGCATACCGGGTCTACAGGCCCGTCAAAAACCCTATTTCTTCGGAAGCTGCAAGGCAGCATGAATGGGGATTTCAAAATGGGAAAGCAAGGCTTGTGCCACCAGGCCCCCATTTCCAGTGAACCCGCAGCCTCTGTCCTTGCCCTTTCTAACAAATCATAAGACACTCCAGGGGCACACTGGTCACACTTGCCTGAATCAACTTTTCTGCACAGGGTGTTCTGCATGGAGCGAGCTCCCTCATCCAAGGATCGTGCGAGGAAAGCTATTGGGCCTTGGCCATTTTGAAGTCCTACAGAATGACAGGAAGAACTGTGCTTCAGTTGCAGTAGGAATGCAAGCCGACTTACTCCCGTCGCTGTGGGGTCTTCGGGTATGAGTGCCTAGAAGGAATGCGAAGCAGATTGTTTTTCTAAGTACAGCTCAGATGAGGGCAACGAGGCAGACTTCCATGGCATGTAGGACGGGAGCAAAGAGATGTCCTGCAGCTGTTGGATGGCTGAGGAAATCTAGCTGTCCCGAGGACGAGTGCCGTGTGTTGCCCTACACTCGGCGTACACACAGTGACTCTGAAGGGATCCCGGCCTGGATGTTTCTGTCTGAGCAGCCCAGAGGAGCCTGCCGCTCCTCAGTGATTTTGTAGGGAACAGGGTGCCCGGGCGAGGGTCCTAAGCGTCCGGAAAAGCCTACGAACGTTCAAATGATGCAGAACTGCGACTAAGACTTCATGGAAACTGCTCCACGCTTCCGCTCCAGCAGGGCAAGTCAAGGCCTCACGTGAGGTAAGTACTCATGTCCAGTTTCCCTTTAGCTCTAGAGCATGACAGGATGAGCTCCTGACCAGGCTATGGAAGCACACTGTTTCTTCAGCGGAAAGTCCTTTTCTTCCCAGGGAGCTGCTTACAGTGTCTCCAAGCCCGTCAGAAACACTGTGTTTTAGGAACCTGCAAGGCAGCATGAAAGGAGCTTTCAAAGCGGGCAAGCAGGGCTTCTCTGGCGGCGCTGTGTTTGAGACTCGTCCACGCTATGGAAGCACACTGTTTCTTCAGCGGAAAGTCCTTTTCTTCCCAGGGAGCTGCTTACAGTGTCTCCAGGCCCGTCAGAAACACTGTGTTTTAGGAACCTGCAAGGCAGCATGAAAGGAGCTTTCAAAGCGGGCAAGCAGGGCTTCTCTGGCGGCGCTGTGTTTGAGACTCGACCACGCTATGGAAGCACACTGTTTCTTCAGCGGAAAGTCCTTTTCTTCCCAGGGAGCTGCTTACAGTGTCTCCAGGCCCGTCAGAAACACTGTGTTTTAGGAACCTGCAAGGCAGCATGAAAGGAGCTTTCAAAGCGGGCAAGCAGGGCTTCTCTCTGGCGGCGCTGTGTTTGAGACTCGACCACGCTATGGAAGCACATTGTTTCTTCAGCGAAAATTCCTTTTCTTCTCAGGGAGCTGCTTACAGTGTCTCCAGGCCCGCCAGAAACACTGTGTTATAGGAACTTGCAAGGCAGCATGAAAGGAGCTTTCAAAGCGGGCAAGCAGGGCTTCTCTGGCGGCGCTGTGTTTGAGACTCGACCACGCTATGGAAGCACACTGTTTCTTCAGCGGAAAGTCCTTTTCTTCCCAGGGAGCTGCTTACAGTGTCTCCAGGCCCGTCAGAAACACTGTGTTTTAGGAACCTGCAAGGCAGCATGAAAGGAGCTTTCAAAGCGGGCAAGCAGGGCTTCTCTGGCGGCGCTGTGTTTGAGACTCGACCACGCTATGGAAGCACACTGTTTCTTCAGCGGAAAGTCCTTTTCTTCCCAGGGAGCTGCTTACAGTGTCTCCAGGCCCGTCAGAAACACTGTGTTTTAGGAACCTGCAAGGCAGCATGAAAGGAGCTTTCAAAGCGGGCAAGCAGGGCTTCTCTCTGGCGGCGCTGTGTTTGAGACTCGACCACGCTATGGAAGCACACTGTTTCTTCAGCGGAAAGTCCTTTTCTTCCCAGGGAGCTGCTTACAGTGTCTCCAGGCCCGTCAGAAACACTGTGTTTTAGGAACCTGCAAGGCAGCATGAAAGGAGCTTTCAAAGCGGGCAAGCAGGGCTTCTCTGGCGGCGCTGTGTTTGAGACTCGACCACGCTATGGAAGCACACTGTTTCTTCAGCGGAAAGTCCTTTTCTTCCCAGGGAGCTGCTTACAGTGTCTCCAGGCCCGTCAGAAACACTGTGTTTTAGGAACCTGCAAGGCAGCATGAAAGGAGCTTTCAACGCGGGCAAGCAGGGCTTCTCTGGCGGCGCTGTGTTTGAGACTCCGACTGCATTGAGCCCTGCATACCGGGTCTACAGGCCCGTCAAAAACCCTATTTCTTCGGAAGCTGCAAGGCAGCATGAATGGGGATTTCAAAATGGGAAAGCAAGGCTTGTGCCACCAGGCCCCCATTTCCAGTGAACCCGCAGCCTCTGTCCTTGCCCTTTCTAACAAATCATAAGACACTCCAGGGGCACACTGGTCACACTTGCCTGAATCAACTTTTCTGCACAGGGTGTTCTGCATGGAGCGAGCTCCCTCATCCAAGGATCGTGCGAGGAAAGCTATTGGGCCTTGGCCATTTTGAAGTCCTACAGAATGACAGGAAGAACTGTGCTTCAGTTGCAGTAGGAATGCAAGCCGACTTACTCCCGTCGCTGTGGGGTCTTCGGGTATGAGTGCCTAGAAGGAATGCGAAGCAGATTGTTTTTCTAAGTACAGCTCAGATGAGGGCAACGAGGCAGACTTCCATGGCATGTAGGACGGGAGCAAAGAGATGTCCTGCAGCTGTTGGATGGCTGAGGAAATCTAGCTGTCCCGAGGACGAGTGCCGTGTGTTGCCCTACACTCGGCGTACACACAGTGACTCTGAAGGGATCCCGGCCTGGATGTTTCTGTCTGAGCAGCCCAGAGGAGCCTGCCGCTCCTCAGTGATTTTGTAGGGAACAGGGTGCCCGGGCGAGGGTCCTAAGCGTCCGGAAAAGCCTACAAACGTTCAAATGATGCAGAACTGCGACTAAGACCTCATGGAAACTGCTCCACGCTTCCGCTCCAGCAGGGCAAGTCAAGGCCTCACGTGAGGTAAGTACTCATGTCCAGTTTCCCTTTAGCTCTAGAGCATGACAGGATGAGCTCCTGACCAGGCTATGGAAGCACACTGTTTCTTCAGCGGAAAGTCCTTTTCTTCCCAGGGAGCTGCTTACAGTGTCTCCAGGCCCGTCAGAAACACTGTGTTTTAGGAACCTGCAAGGCAGCATGAAAGGAGCTTTCAAAGCGGGCAAGCAGGGCTTCTCTGGCGGCGCTGTGTTTGAGACTCGTCCACGCTATGGAAGCACACTGTTTCTTCAGCGGAAAGTCCTTTTCTTCCCAGGGAGCTGCTTACAGTGTCTCCAGGCCCGTCAGAAACACTGTGTTTTAGGAACCTGCAAGGCAGCATGAAAGGAGCTTTCAAAGCGGGCAAGCAGGGCTTCTCTGGCGGCGCTGTGTTTGAGACTCGACCACGCTATGGAAGCACACTGTTTCTTCAGCGGAAAGTCCTTTTCTTCCCAGGGAGCTGCTTACAGTGTCTCCAGGCCCGTCAGAAACACTGTGTTTTAGGAACCTGCAAGGCAGCATGAAAGGAGCTTTCAAAGCGGGCAAGCAGGGCTTCTCTCTGGCGGCGCTGTGTTTGAGACTCGACCACGCTATGGAAGCACACTGTTTCTTCAGCGAAAATTCCTTTTCTTCCCAGGGAGCTGCTTACAGTGTCTCCAGGCCCGCCAGAAACACTGTGTTATAGGAACTTGCAAGGCAGCATGAAAGGAGCTTTCAAAGCGGGCAAGCAGGGCTTCTCTGGCGGCGCTGTGTTTGAGACTCGACCACGCTATGGAAGCACACTGTTTCTTCAGCGGAAAGTCCTTTTCTTCCCAGGGAGCTGCTTACAGTGTCTCCAGGCCCGTCAGAAACACTGTGTTTTAGGAACCTGCAAGGCAGCATGAAAGGAGCTTTCAAAGCGGGCAAGCAGGGCTTCTCTGGCGGCGCTGTGTTTGAGACTCGACCACGCTATGGAAGCACACTGTTTCTTCAGCGGAAAGTCCTTTTCTTCCCAGGGAGCTGCTTACAGTGTCTCCAGGCCCGTCAGAAACACTGTGTTTTAGGAACCTGCAAGGCAGCATGAAAGGAGCTTTCAAAGCGGGCAAGCAGGGCTTCTCTGGCGGCGCTGTGTTTGAGACTCCGACTGCATTGAGCCCTGCATACCGGGTCTACAGGCCCGTCAAAAACCCTGTTTCTTCGGAAGCTGCAAGGCAGCATGAATGGGGATTTCAAAATGGGAAAGCAAGGCTTGTGCCACCAGGCCCCCATTTCCAGTGAACCCGCAGCCTCTGTCCTTGCCCTTTCTAACAAATCATAAGACACTCCAGGGGCACACTGGTCACACTTGCCTGAATCAACTTTTCTGCACAGGGTGTTCTGCATGGAGCGAGCTCCCTCATCCAAGGATCGTGCGAGGAAAGCTATTGGGCCTTGGCCATTTTGAAGTCCTACAGAATGACAGGAAGAACTGTGCTTCAGTTGCAGTAGGAATGCAAGCCGACTTACTCCCGTCGCTGTGGGGTCTTCGGGTATGAGTGCCTAGAAGGAATGCGAAGCAGATTGTTTTTCTAAGTACAGCTCAGATGAGGGCAACGAGGCAGACTTCCATGGCATGTAGGACGGGAGCAAAGAGATGTCCTGCAGCTGTTGGATGGCTGAGGAAATCTAGCTGTCCCGAGGACGAGTGCCGTGTGTTGCCCTACACTCGGCGTACACACAGTGACTCTGAAGGGATCCCGGCCTGGATGTTTCTGTCTGAGCAGCCCAGAGGAGCCTGCCGCTCCTCAGTGATTTTGTAGGGAACAGGGTGCCCGGGCGAGGGTCCTAAGCGTCTGGAAAAGCCTACGAACGTTCAAATGATGCAGAACTGCGACTAAGACTCCATGGAAACTGCTCCACGCTTCCGCTCCAGCAGGGCAAGTCAAGGCCTCACGTGAGGTAAGTACTCATGTCCAGTTTCCCTTTAGCTCTAGAGCATGACAGGATGAGCTCCTGACCAGGCTATGGAAGCACACTGTTTCTTCAGCGGAAAGTCCTTTTCTTCCCAGGGAGCTGCTTACAGTGTCTCCAGGCCCGTCAGAAACACTGTGTTTTAGGAACCTGCAAGGCAGCATGAAAGGAGCTTTCAAAGCGGGCAAGCAGGGCTTCTCTGGCGGCGCTGTGTTTGAGACTCGTCCACGCTATGGAAGCACACTGTTTCTTCAGCGGAAAGTCCTTTTCTTCCCAGGGAGCTGCTTACAGTGTCTCCAGGCCCGTCAGAAACACTGTGTTTTAGGAACCTGCAAGGCAGCATGAAAGGAGCTTTCAAAGCGGGCAAGCAGGGCTTCTCTGGCGGCGCTGTGTTTGAGACTCGACCACGCTATGGAAGCACACTGTTTCTTCAGCGGAAAGTCCTTTTCTTCCCAGGGAGCTGCTTACAGTGTCTCCAGGCCCGTCAGAAACACTGTGTTTTAGGAACCTGCAAGGCAGCATGAAAGGAGCTTTCAAAGCGGGCAAGCAGGGCTTCTCTCTGGCGGCGCTGTGTTTGAGACTCGACCACGCTATGGAAGCACATTGTTTCTTCAGCGAAAATTCCTTTTCTTCCCAGGGAGCTGCTTACAGTGTCTCCAGGCCCGCCAGAAACACTGTGTTATAGGAACTTGCAAGGCAGCATGAAAGGAGCTTTCAAAGCGGGCAAGCAGGGCTTCTCTGGCGGCGCTGTGTTTGAGACTCGACCACGCTATGGAAGCACACTGTTTCTTCAGCGGAAAGTCCTTTTCTTCCCAGGGAGCTGCTTACAGTGTCTCCAGGCCCGTCAGAAACACTGTGTTTTAGGAACCTGCAAGGCAGCATGAAAGGAGCTTTCAAAGCGGGCAAGCAGGGCTTCTCTGGCGGCGCTGTGTTTGAGACTCGACCACGCTATGGAAGCACACTGTTTCTTCAGCGGAAAGTCCTTTTCTTCCCAGGGAGCTGCTTACAGTGTCTCCAGGCCCGTCAGAAACACTGTGTTTTAGGAACCTGCAAGGCAGCATGAAAGGAGCTTTCAAAGCGGGCAAGCAGGGCTTCTCTCTGGCGGCGCTGTGTTTGAGACTCGACCACGCTATGGAAGCACACTGTTTCTTCAGCGGAAAGTCCTTTTCTTCCCAGGGAGCTGCTTACAGTGTCTCCAGGCCCGTCAGAAACACTGTGTTTTAGGAACCTGCAAGGCAGCATGAAAGGAGCTTTCAAAGCGGGCAAGCAGGGCTTCTCTGGCGGCGCTGTGTTTGAGACTCGACCACGCTATGGAAGCACACTGTTTCTTCAGCGGAAAGTCCTTTTCTTCCCAGGGAGCTGCTTACAGTGTCTCCAGGCCCGTCAGAAACACTGTGTTTTAGGAACCTGCAAGGCAGCATGAAAGGAGCTTTCAAAGCGGGCAAGCAGGGCTTCTCTGGCGGCGCTGTGTTTGAGACTCCGACTGCATTGAGCCCTGCATACCGGGTCTACAGGCCCGTCAAAAACCCTATTTCTTCGGAAGCTGCAAGGCAGCATGAATGGGGATTTCAAAATGGGAAAGCAAGGCTTGTGCCACCAGGCCCCCATTTCCAGTGAACCCGCAGCCTCTGTCCTTGCCCTTTCTAACAAATCATAAGACACTCCAGGGGCACACTGGTCACACTTGCCTGAATCAACTTTTCTGCACAGGGTGTTCTGCATGGAGCGAGCTCCCTCATCCAAGGATCGTGCGAGGAAAGCTATTGGGCCTTGGCCATTTTGAAGTCCTACAGAATGACAGGAAGAACTGTGCTTCAGTTGCAGTAGGAATGCAAGCCGACTTACTCCCGTCGCTGTGGGGTCTTCGGGTATGAGTGCCTAGAAGGAATGCGAAGCAGATTGTTTTTCTAAGTACAGCTCAGATGAGGGCAACGAGGCAGACTTCCATGGCATGTAGGACGGGAGCAAAGAGATGTCCTGCAGCTGTTGGATGGCTGAGGAAATCTAGCTGTCCCGAGGACGAGTGCCGTGTGTTGCCCTACACTCGGCGTACACACAGTGACTCTGAAGGGATCCCGGCCTGGATGTTTCTGTCTGAGCAGCCCAGAGGAGCCTGCCGCTCCTCAGTGATTTTGTAGGGAACAGGGTGCCCGGGCGAGGGTCCTAAGCGTCCGGAAAAGCCTACGAACGTTCAAATGATGCAGAACTGCGACTAAGACCTCATGGAAACTGCTCCACGCTTCCGCTCCAGCAGGGCAAGTCAAGGCCTCACGTGAGGTAAGTACTCATGTCCAGTTTCCCTTTAGCTCTAGAGCATGACAGGATGAGCTCCTGACCAGGCTATGGAAGCACACTGTTTCTTCAGCGGAAAGTCCTTTTCTTCCCAGGGAGCTGCTTACAGTGTCTCCAGGCCCGTCAGAAACACTGTGTTTTAGGAACCTGCAAGGCAGCATGAAAGGAGCTTTCAAAGCGGGCAAGCAGGGCTTCTCTGGCGGCGCTGTGTTTGAGACTCGACCACGCTATGGAAGCACACTGTTTCTTCAGCGGAAAGTCCTTTTCTTCCCAGGGAGCTGCTTACAGTGTCTCCAGGCCCGTCAGAAACACTGTGTTTTAGGAACCTGCAAGGCAGCATGAAAGGAGCTTTCAAAGCGGGCAAGCAGGGCTTCTCTCTGGCGGCGCTGTGTTTGAGACTCGACCACGCTATGGAAGCACACTGTTTCTTCAGCGGAAAGTCCTTTTCTTCCCAGGGAGCTGCTTACAGTGTCTCCAGGCCCGTCAGAAACACTGTGTTTTAGGAACCTGCAAGGCAGCATGAAAGGAGCTTTCAAAGCGGGCAAGCAGGGCTTCTCTGGCGGCGCTGTGTTTGAGACTCGACCACGCTATGGAAGCACACTGTTTCTTCAGCGGAAAGTCCTTTTCTTCCCAGGGAGCTGCTTACAGTGTCTCCAGGCCCGTCAGAAACACTGTGTTTTAGGAACCTGCAAGGCAGCATGAAAGGAGCTTTCAAAGCGGGCAAGCAGGGCTTCTCTCTGGCGGCGCTGTGTTTGAGACTCGACCACGCTATGGAAGCACACTGTTTCTTCAGCGAAAATTCCTTTTCTTCCCAGGGAGCTGCTTACAGTGTCTCCAGGCCCGCCAGAAACACTGTGTTATAGGAACTTGCAAGGCAGCATGAAAGGAGCTTTCAAAGCGGGCAAGCAGGGCTTCTCTGGCGGCGCTGTGTTTGAGACTCGACCACGCTATGGAAGCACACTGTTTCTTCAGCGGAAAGTCCTTTTCTTCCCAGGGAGCTGCTTACAGTGTCTCCAGGCCCGTCAGAAACACTGTGTTTTAGGAACCTGCAAGGCAGCATGAAAGGAGCTTTCAAAGCGGGCAAGCAGGGCTTCTCTGGCGGCGCTGTGTTTGAGACTCGACCACGCTATGGAAGCACACTGTTTCTTCAGCGGAAAGTCCTTTTCTTCCCAGGGAGCTGCTTACAGTGTCTCCAGGCCCGTCAGAAACACTGTGTTTTAGGAACCTGCAAGGCAGCATGAAAGGAGCTTTCAAAGCGGGCAAGCAGGGCTTCTCTGGCGGCGCTGTGTTTGAGACTCCGACTGCATTGAGCCCTGCATACCGGGTCTACAGGCCCGTCAAAAACCCTGTTTCTTCGGAAGCTGCAAGGCAGCATGAATGGGGATTTCAAAATGGGAAAGCAAGGCTTGTGCCACCAGGCCCCCATTTCCAGTGAACCCGCAGCCTCTGTCCTTGCCCTTTCTAACAAATCATAAGACACTCCAGGGGCACACTGGTCACACTTGCCTGAATCAACTTTTCTGCACAGGGTGTTCTGCATGGAGCGAGCTCCCTCATCCAAGGATCGTGCGAGGAAAGCTATTGGGCCTTGGCCATTTTGAAGTCCTACAGAATGACAGGAAGAACTGTGCTTCAGTTGCAGTAGGAATGCAAGCCGACTTACTCCCGTCGCTGTGGGGTCTTCGGGTATGAGTGCCTAGAAGGAATGCGAAGCAGATTGTTTTTCTAAGTACAGCTCAGATGAGGGCAACGAGGCAGACTTTCATGGCATGTAGGACGGGAGCAAAGAGATGTCCTGCAGCTGTTGGATGGCTGAGGAAATCTAGCTGTCCCGAGGACGAGTGCCGTGTGTTGCCCTACACTCGGCGTACACACAGTGACTCTGAAGGGATCCCGGCCTGGATGTTTCTGTCTGAGCAGCCCAGAGGAGCCTGCCGCTCCTCAGTGATTTTGTAGGGAACAGGGTGCCCGGGCGAGGGTCCTAAGCGTCCGGAAAAGCCTACGAACGTTCAAATGATGCAGAACTGCGACTAAGACTTCATGGAAACTGCTCCACGCTTCCGCTCCAGCAGGGCAAGTCAAGGCCTCACGTGAGGTAAGTACTCATGTCCAGTTTCCCTTTAGCTCTAGAGCATGACAGGATGAGCTCCTGACCAGGCTATGGAAGCACACTGTTTCTTCAGCGGAAAGTCCTTTTCTTCCCAGGGAGCTGCTTACAGTGTCTCCAAGCCCGTCAGAAACACTGTGTTTTAGGAACCTGCAAGGCAGCATGAAAGGAGCTTTCAAAGCGGGCAAGCAGGGCTTCTCTGGCGGCGCTGTGTTTGAGACTCGTCCACGCTATGGAAGCACACTGTTTCTTCAGCGGAAAGTCCTTTTCTTCCCAGGGAGCTGCTTACAGTGTCTCCAGGCCCGTCAGAAACACTGTGTTTTAGGAACCTGCAAGGCAGCATGAAAGGAGCTTTCAAAGCGGGCAAGCAGGGCTTCTCTGGCGGCGCTGTGTTTGAGACTCGACCACGCTATGGAAGCACACTGTTTCTTCAGCGGAAAGTCCTTTTCTTCCCAGGGAGCTGCTTACAGTGTCTCCAGGCCCGTCAGAAACACTGTGTTTTAGGAACCTGCAAGGCAGCATGAAAGGAGCTTTCAAAGCGGGCAAGCAGGGCTTCTCTCTGGCGGCGCTGTGTTTGAGACTCGACCACGCTATGGAAGCACACTGTTTCTTCAGCGAAAATTCCTTTTCTTCCCAGGGAGCTGCTTACAGTGTCTCCAGGCCCGCCAGAAACACTGTGTTATAGGAACTTGCAAGGCAGCATGAAAGGAGCTTTCAAAGCGGGCAAGCAGGGCTTCTCTGGCGGCGCTGTGTTTGAGACTCGACCACGCTATGGAAGCACACTGTTTCTTCAGCGGAAAGTCCTTTTCTTCCCAGGGAGCTGCTTACAGTGTCTCCAGGCCCGTCAGAAACACTGTGTTTTAGGAACCTGCAAGGCAGCATGAAAGGAGCTTTCAAAGCGGGCAAGCAGGGCTTCTCTGGCGGCGCTGTGTTTGAGACTCGACCACGCTATGGAAGCACACTGTTTCTTCAGCGGAAAGTCCTTTTCTTCCCAGGGAGCTGCTTACAGTGTCTCCAGGCCCGTCAGAAACACTGTGTTTTAGGAACCTGCAAGGCAGCATGAAAGGAGCTTTCAAAGCGGGCAAGCAGGGCTTCTCTGGCGGCGCTGTGTTTGAGACTCCGACTGCATTGAGCCCTGCATACCGGGTCTACAGGCCCGTCAAAAACCCTGTTTCTTCGGAAGCTGCAAGGCAGCATGAATGGGGATTTCAAAATGGGAAAGCAAGGCTTGTGCCACCAGGCCCCCATTTCCAGTGAACCCGCAGCCTCTGTCCTTGCCCTTTCTAACAAATCATAAGACACTCCAGGGGCACACTGGTCACACTTGCCTGAATCAACTTTTCTGCACAGGGTGTTCTGCATGGAGCGAGCTCCCTCATCCAAGGATCGTGCGAGGAAAGCTATTGGGCCTTGGCCATTTTGAAGTCCTACAGAATGACAGGAAGAACTGTGCTTCAGTTGCAGTAGGAATGCAAGCCGACTTACTCCCGTCGCTGTGGGGTCTTCGGGTATGAGTGCCTAGAAGGAATGCGAAGCAGATTGTTTTTCTAAGTACAGCTCAGATGAGGGCAACGAGGCAGACTTCCATGGCATGTAGGACGGGAGCAAAGAGATGTCCTGCAGCTGTTGGATGGCTGAGGAAATCTAGCTGTCCCGAGGACGAGTGCCGTGTGTTGCCCTACACTCGGCGTACACACAGTGACTCTGAAGGGATCCCGGCCTGGATGTTTCTGTCTGAGCAGCCCAGAGGAGCCTGCCGCTCCTCAGTGATTTTGTAGGGAACAGGGTGCCCGGGCGAGGGTCCTAAGCGTCCGGAAAAGCCTACGAACGTTCAAATGATGCAGAACTGCGACTAAGACTCCATGGAAACTGCTCCACGCTTCCGCTCCAGCAGGGCAAGTCAAGGCCTCACGTGAGGTAAGTACTCATGTCCAGTTTCCCTTTAGCTCTAGAGCATGACAGGATGAGCTCCTGACCAGGCTATGGAAGCACACTGTTTCTTCAGCGGAAAGTCCTTTTCTTCCCAGGGAGCTGCTTACAGTGTCTCCAGGCCCGTCAGAAACACTGTGTTTTAGGAACCTGCAAGGCAGCATGAAAGGAGCTTTCAAAGCGGGCAAGCAGGGCTTCTCTGGCGGCGCTGTGTTTGAGACTCGACCACGCTATGGAAGCACACTGTTTCTTCAGCGGAAAGTCCTTTTCTTCCCAGGGAGCTGCTTACAGTGTCTCCAGGCCCGTCAGAAACACTGTGTTTTAGGAACCTGCAAGGCAGCATGAAAGGAGCTTTCAAAGCGGGCAAGCAGGGCTTCTCTGGCGGCGCTGTGTTTGAGACTCCGACTGCATTGAGCCCTGCATACCGGGTCTACAGGCCCGTCAAAAACCCTATTTCTTCGGAAGCTGCAAGGCAGCATGAATGGGGATTTCAAAATGGGAAAGCAAGGCTTGTGCCACCAGGCCCCCATTTCCAGTGAACCCGCAGCCTCTGTCCTTGCCCTTTCTAACAAATCATAAGACACTCCAGGGGCACACTGGTCACACTTGCCTGAATCAACTTTTCTGCACAGGGTGTTCTGCATGGAGCGAGCTCCCTCATCCAAGGATCGTGCGAGGAAAGCTATTGGGCCTTGGCCATTTTGAAGTCCTACAGAATGACAGGAAGAACTGTGCTTCAGTTGCAGTAGGAATGCAAGCCGACTTACTCCCGTCGCTGTGGGGTCTTCGGGTATGAGTGCCTAGAAGGAATGCGAAGCAGATTGTTTTTCTAAGTACAGCTCAGATGAGGGCAACGAGGCAGACTTCCATGGCATGTAGGACGGGAGCAAAGAGATGTCCTGCAGCTGTTGGATGGCTGAGGAAATCTAGCTGTCCCGAGGACGAGTGCCGTGTGTTGCCCTACACTCGGCGTACACACAGTGACTCTGAAGGGATCCCGGCCTGGATGTTTCTGTCTGAGCAGCCCAGAGGAGCCTGCCGCTCCTCAGTGATTTTGTAGGGAACAGGGTGCCCGGGCGAGGGTCCTAAGCGTCCGGAAAAGCCTACGAACGTTCAAATGATGCAGAACTGCGACTAAGACCTCATGGAAACTGCTCCACGCTTCCGCTCCAGCAGGGCAAGTCAAGGCCTCACGTGAGGTAAGTACTCATGTCCAGTTTCCCTTTAGCTCTAGAGCATGACAGGATGAGCTCCTGACCAGGCTATGGAAGCACACTGTTTCTTCAGCGGAAAGTCCTTTTCTTCCCAGGGAGCTGCTTACAGTGTCTCCAGGCCCGTCAGAAACACTGTGTTTTAGGAACCTGCAAGGCAGCATGAAAGGAGCTTTCAAAGCGGGCAAGCAGGGCTTCTCTGGCGGCGCTGTGTTTGAGACTCGACCACGCTATGGAAGCACACTGTTTCTTCAGCGGAAAGTCCTTTTCTTCCCAGGGAGCTGCTTACAGTGTCTCCAGGCCCGTCAGAAACACTGTGTTTTAGGAACCTGCAAGGCAGCATGAAAGGAGCTTTCAAAGCGGGCAAGCAGGGCTTCTCTCTGGCGGCGCTGTGTTTGAGACTCGACCACGCTATGGAAGCACACTGTTTCTTCAGCGGAAAGTCCTTTTCTTCCCAGGGAGCTGCTTACAGTGTCTCCAGGCCCGTCAGAAACACTGTGTTTTAGGAACCTGCAAGGCAGCATGAAAGGAGCTTTCAAAGCGGGCAAGCAGGGCTTCTCTGGCGGCGCTGTGTTTGAGACTCGACCACGCTATGGAAGCACACTGTTTCTTCAGCGGAAAGTCCTTTTCTTCCCAGGGAGCTGCTTACAGTGTCTCCAGGCCCGTCAGAAACACTGTGTTTTAGGAACCTGCAAGGCAGCATGAAAGGAGCTTTCAAAGCGGGCAAGCAGGGCTTCTCTCTGGCGGCGCTGTGTTTGAGACTCGACCACGCTATGGAAGCACACTGTTTCTTCAGCGAAAATTCCTTTTCTTCCCAGGGAGCTGCTTACAGTGTCTCCAGGCCCGCCAGAAACACTGTGTTATAGGAACTTGCAAGGCAGCATGAAAGGAGCTTTCAAAGCGGGCAAGCAGGGCTTCTCTGGCGGCGCTGTGTTTGAGACTCGACCACGCTATGGAAGCACACTGTTTCTTCAGCGGAAAGTCCTTTTCTTCCCAGGGAGCTGCTTACAGTGTCTCCAGGCCCGTCAGAAACACTGTGTTTTAGGAACCTGCAAGGCAGCATGAAAGGAGCTTTCAAAGCGGGCAAGCAGGGCTTCTCTGGCGGCGCTGTGTTTGAGACTCGACCACGCTATGGAAGCACACTGTTTCTTCAGCGGAAAGTCCTTTTCTTCCCAGGGAGCTGCTTACAGTGTCTCCAGGCCCGTCAGAAACACTGTGTTTTAGGAACCTGCAAGGCAGCATGAAAGGAGCTTTCAAAGCGGGCAAGCAGGGCTTCTCTGGCGGCGCTGTGTTTGAGACTCCGACTGCATTGAGCCCTGCATACCGGGTCTACAGGCCCGTCAAAAACCCTGTTTCTTCGGAAGCTGCAAGGCAGCATGAATGGGGATTTCAAAATGGGAAAGCAAGGCTTGTGCCACCAGGCCCCCATTTCCAGTGAACCCGCAGCCTCTGTCCTTGCCCTTTCTAACAAATCATAAGACACTCCAGGGGCACACTGGTCACACTTGCCTGAATCAACTTTTCTGCACAGGGTGTTCTGCATGGAGCGAGCTCCCTCATCCAAGGATCGTGCGAGGAAAGCTATTGGGCCTTGGCCATTTTGAAGTCCTACAGAATGACAGGAAGAACTGTGCTTCAGTTGCAGTAGGAATGCAAGCCGACTTACTCCCGTCGCTGTGGGGTCTTCGGGTATGAGTGCCTAGAAGGAATGCGAAGCAGATTGTTTTTCTAAGTACAGCTCAGATGAGGGCAACGAGGCAGACTTCCATGGCATGTAGGACGGGAGCAAAGAGATGTCCTGCAGCTGTTGGATGGCTGAGGAAATCTAGCTGTCCCGAGGACGAGTGCCGTGTGTTGCCCTACACTCGGCGTACACACAGTGACTCTGAAGGGATCCCGGCCTGGATGTTTCTGTCTGAGCAGCCCAGAGGAGCCTGCCGCTCCTCAGTGATTTTGTAGGGAACAGGGTGCCCGGGCGAGGGTCCTAAGCGTCCGGAAAAGCCTACGAACGTTCAAATGATGCAGAACTGCGACTAAGACCTCATGGAAACTGCTCCACGCTTCCGCTCCAGCAGGGCAAGTCAAGGCCTCACGTGAGGTAAGTACTCATGTCCAGTTTCCCTTTAGCTCTAGAGCATGACAGGATGAGCTCCTGACCAGGCTATGGAAGCACACTGTTTCTTCAGCGGAAAGTCCTTTTCTTCCCAGGGAGCTGCTTACAGTGTCTCCAGGCCCGTCAGAAACACTGTGTTTTAGGAACCTGCAAGGCAGCATGAAAGGAGCTTTCAAAGCGGGCAAGCAGGGCTTCTCTGGCGGCGCTGTGTTTGAGACTCGACCACGCTATGGAAGCACACTGTTTCTTCAGCGGAAAGTCCTTTTCTTCCCAGGGAGCTGCTTACAGTGTCTCCAGGCCCGTCAGAAACACTGTGTTTTAGGAACCTGCAAGGCAGCATGAAAGGAGCTTTCAAAGCGGGCAAGCAGGGCTTCTCTCTGGCGGCGCTGTGTTTGAGACTCGACCACGCTATGGAAGCACACTGTTTCTTCAGCGGAAAGTCCTTTTCTTCCCAGGGAGCTGCTTACAGTGTCTCCAGGCCCGTCAGAAACACTGTGTTTTAGGAACCTGCAAGGCAGCATGAAAGGAGCTTTCAAAGCGGGCAAGCAGGGCTTCTCTGGCGGCGCTGTGTTTGAGACTCGACCACGCTATGGAAGCACACTGTTTCTTCAGCGGAAAGTCCTTTTCTTCCCAGGGAGCTGCTTACAGTGTCTCCAGGCCCGTCAGAAACACTGTGTTTTAGGAACCTGCAAGGCAGCATGAAAGGAGCTTTCAAAGCGGGCAAGCAGGGCTTCTCTCTGGCGGCGCTGTGTTTGAGACTCGACCACGCTATGGAAGCACACTGTTTCTTCAGCGAAAATTCCTTTTCTTCCCAGGGAGCTGCTTACAGTGTCTCCAGGCCCGCCAGAAACACTGTGTTATAGGAACTTGCAAGGCAGCATGAAAGGAGCTTTCAAAGCGGGCAAGCAGGGCTTCTCTGGCGGCGCTGTGTTTGAGACTCGACCACGCTATGGAAGCACACTGTTTCTTCAGCGGAAAGTCCTTTTCTTCCCAGGGAGCTGCTTACAGTGTCTCCAGGCCCGTCAGAAACACTGTGTTTTAGGAACCTGCAAGGCAGCATGAAAGGAGCTTTCAAAGCGGGCAAGCAGGGCTTCTCTGGCGGCGCTGTGTTTGAGACTCGACCACGCTATGGAAGCACACTGTTTCTTCAGCGGAAAGTCCTTTTCTTCCCAGGGAGCTGCTTACAGTGTCTCCAGGCCCGTCAGAAACACTGTGTTTTAGGAACCTGCAAGGCAGCATGAAAGGAGCTTTCAAAGCGGGCAAGCAGGGCTTCTCTGGCGGCGCTGTGTTTGAGACTCCGACTGCATTGAGCCCTGCATACCGGGTCTACAGGCCCGTCAAAAACCCTGTTTCTTCGGAAGCTGCAAGGCAGCATGAATGGGGATTTCAAAATGGGAAAGCAAGGCTTGTGCCACCAGGCCCCCATTTCCAGTGAACCCGCAGCCTCTGTCCTTGCCCTTTCTAACAAATCATAAGACACTCCAGGGGCACACTGGTCACACTTGCCTGAATCAACTTTTCTGCACAGGGTGTTCTGCATGGAGCGAGCTCCCTCATCCAAGGATCGTGCGAGGAAAGCTATTGGGCCTTGGCCATTTTGAAGTCCTACAGAATGACAGGAAGAACTGTGCTTCAGTTGCAGTAGGAATGCAAGCCGACTTACTCCCGTCGCTGTGGGGTCTTCGGGTATGAGTGCCTAGAAGGAATGCGAAGCAGATTGTTTTTCTAAGTACAGCTCAGATGAGGGCAACGAGGCAGACTTTCATGGCATATAGGACGGGAGCAAAGAGATGTCCTGCAGCTGTTGGATGGCTGAGGAAATCTAGCTGTCCCGAGGACGAGTGCCGTGTGTTGCCCTACACTCGGCGTACACACAGTGACTCTGAAGGGATCCCGGCCTGGATGTTTCTGTCTGAGCAGCCCAGAGGAGCCTGCCGCTCCTCAGTGATTTTGTAGGGAACAGGGTGCCCGGGCGAGGGTCCTAAGCGTCCGGAAAAGCCTACGAACGTTCAAATGATGCAGAACTGCGACTAAGACTTCATGGAAACTGCTCCACGCTTCCGCTCCAGCAGGGCAAGTCAAGGCCTCACGTGAGGTAAGTACTCATGTCCAGTTTCCCTTTAGCTCTAGAGCATGACAGGATGAGCTCCTGACCAGGCTATGGAAGCACACTGTTTCTTCAGCGGAAAGTCCTTTTCTTCCCAGGGAGCTGCTTACAGTGTCTCCAAGCCCGTCAGAAACACTGTGTTTTAGGAACCTGCAAGGCAGCATGAAAGGAGCTTTCAAAGCGGGCAAGCAGGGCTTCTCTGGCGGCGCTGTGTTTGAGACTCGTCCACGCTATGGAAGCACACTGTTTCTTCAGCGGAAAGTCCTTTTCTTCCCAGGGAGCTGCTTACAGTGTCTCCAGGCCCGTCAGAAACACTGTGTTTTAGGAACCTGCAAGGCAGCATGAAAGGAGCTTTCAAAGCGGGCAAGCAGGGCTTCTCTGGCGGCGCTGTGTTTGAGACTCGACCACGCTATGGAAGCACACTGTTTCTTCAGCGGAAAGTCCTTTTCTTCCCAGGGAGCTGCTTACAGTGTCTCCAGGCCCGTCAGAAACACTGTGTTTTAGGAACCTGCAAGGCAGCATGAAAGGAGCTTTCAAAGCGGGCAAGCAGGGCTTCTCTCTGGCGGCGCTGTGTTTGAGACTCGACCACGCTATGGAAGCACACTGTTTCTTCAGCGAAAATTCCTTTTCTTCCCAGGGAGCTGCTTACAGTGTCTCCAGGCCCGCCAGAAACACTGTGTTATAGGAACTTGCAAGGCAGCATGAAAGGAGCTTTCAAAGCGGGCAAGCAGGGCTTCTCTGGCGGCGCTGTGTTTGAGACTCGACCACGCTATGGAAGCACACTGTTTCTTCAGCGGAAAGTCCTTTTCTTCCCAGGGAGCTGCTTACAGTGTCTCCAGGCCCGTCAGAAACACTGTGTTTTAGGAACCTGCAAGGCAGCATGAAAGGAGCTTTCAAAGCGGGCAAGCAGGGCTTCTCTGGCGGCGCTGTGTTTGAGACTCGACCACGCTATGGAAGCACACTGTTTCTTCAGCGGAAAGTCCTTTTCTTCCCAGGGAGCTGCTTACAGTGTCTCCAGGCCCGTCAGAAACACTGTGTTTTAGGAACCTGCAAGGCAGCATGAAAGGAGCTTTCAAAGCGGGCAAGCAGGGCTTCTCTGGCGGCGCTGTGTTTGAGACTCCGACTGCATTGAGCCCTGCATACCGGGTCTACAGGCCCGTCAAAAACCCTGTTTCTTCGGAAGCTGCAAGGCAGCATGAATGGGGATTTCAAAATGGGAAAGCAAGGCTTGTGCCACCAGGCCCCCATTTCCAGTGAACCCGCAGCCTCTGTCCTTGCCCTTTCTAACAAATCATAAGACACTCCAGGGGCACACTGGTCACACTTGCCTGAATCAACTTTTCTGCACAGGGTGTTCTGCATGGAGCGAGCTCCCTCATCCAAGGATCGTGCGAGGAAAGCTATTGGGCCTTGGCCATTTTGAAGTCCTACAGAATGACAGGAAGAACTGTGCTTCAGTTGCAGTAGGAATGCAAGCCGACTTACTCCCGTCGCTGTGGGGTCTTCGGGTATGAGTGCCTAGAAGGAATGCGAAGCAGATTGTTTTTCTAAGTACAGCTCAGATGAGGGCAACGAGGCAGACTTCCATGGCATGTAGGACGGGAGCAAAGAGATGTCCTGCAGCTGTTGGATGGCTGAGGAAATCTAGCTGTCCCGAGGACGAGTGCCGTGTGTTGCCCTACACTCGGCGTACACACAGTGACTCTGAAGGGATCCCGGCCTGGATGTTTCTGTCTGAGCAGCCCAGAGGAGCCTGCCGCTCCTCAGTGATTTTGTAGGGAACAGGGTGCCCGGGCGAGGGTCCTAAGCGTCCGGAAAAGCCTACGAACGTTCAAATGATGCAGAACTGCGACTAAGACTCCATGGAAACTGCTCCACGCTTCCGCTCCAGCAGGGCAAGTCAAGGCCTCACGTGAGGTAAGTACTCATGTCCAGTTTCCCTTTAGCTCTAGAGCATGACAGGATGAGCTCCTGACCAGGCTATGGAAGCACACTGTTTCTTCAGCGGAAAGTCCTTTTCTTCCCAGGGAGCTGCTTACAGTGTCTCCAGGCCCGTCAGAAACACTGTGTTTTAGGAACCTGCAAGGCAGCATGAAAGGAGCTTTCAAAGCGGGCAAGCAGGGCTTCTCTGGCGGCGCTGTGTTTGAGACTCGTCCACGCTATGGAAGCACACTGTTTCTTCAGCGGAAAGTCCTTTTCTTCCCAGGGAGCTGCTTACAGTGTCTCCAGGCCCGTCAGAAACACTGTGTTTTAGGAACCTGCAAGGCAGCATGAAAGGAGCTTTCAAAGCGGGCAAGCAGGGCTTCTCTGGCGGCGCTGTGTTTGAGACTCGACCACGCTATGGAAGCACACTGTTTCTTCAGCGGAAAGTCCTTTTCTTCCCAGGGAGCTGCTTACAGTGTCTCCAGGCCCGTCAGAAACACTGTGTTTTAGGAACCTGCAAGGCAGCATGAAAGGAGCTTTCAAAGCGGGCAAGCAGGGCTTCTCTCTGGCGGCGCTGTGTTTGAGACTCGACCACGCTATGGAAGCACATTGTTTCTTCAGCGAAAATTCCTTTTCTTCCCAGGGAGCTGCTTACAGTGTCTCCAGGCCCGCCAGAAACACTGTGTTATAGGAACTTGCAAGGCAGCATGAAAGGAGCTTTCAAAGCGGGCAAGCAGGGCTTCTCTGGCGGCGCTGTGTTTGAGACTCGACCACGCTATGGAAGCACACTGTTTCTTCAGCGGAAAGTCCTTTTCTTCCCAGGGAGCTGCTTACAGTGTCTCCAGGCCCGTCAGAAACACTGTGTTTTAGGAACCTGCAATGAAGCATGAAAGGAGCTTTCAAAGCGGGCAAGCAGGGCTTCTCTGGCGGCGCTGTGTTTGAGACTCGACCACGCTATGGAAGCACACTGTTTCTTCAGCGGAAAGTCCTTTTCTTCCCAGGGAGCTGCTTACAGTGTCTCCAGGCCCGTCAGAAACACTGTGTTTTAGGAACCTGCAAGGCAGCATGAAAGGAGCTTTCAAAGCGGGCAAGCAGGGCTTCTCTCTGGCGGCGCTGTGTTTGAGACTCGACCACGCTATGGAAGCACACTGTTTCTTCAGCGGAAAGTCCTTTTCTTCCCAGGGAGCTGCTTACAGTGTCTCCAGGCCCGTCAGAAACACTGTGTTTTAGGAACCTGCAAGGCAGCATGAAAGGAGCTTTCAAAGCGGGCAAGCAGGGCTTCTCTGGCGGCGCTGTGTTTGAGACTCGACCACGCTATGGAAGCACACTGTTTCTTCAGCGGAAAGTCCTTTTCTTCCCAGGGAGCTGCTTACAGTGTCTCCAGGCCCGTCAGAAACACTGTGTTTTAGGAACCTGCAAGGCAGCATGAAAGGAGCTTTCAAAGCGGGCAAGCAGGGCTTCTCTGGCGGCGCTGTGTTTGAGACTCCGACTGCATTGAGCCCTGCATACCGGGTCTACAGGCCCGTCAAAAACCCTATTTCTTCGGAAGCTGCAAGGCAGCATGAATGGGGATTTCAAAATGGGAAAGCAAGGCTTGTGCCACCAGGCCCCCATTTCCAGTGAACCCGCAGCCTCTGTCCTTGCCCTTTCTAACAAATCATAAGACACTCCAGGGGCACACTGGTCACACTTGCCTGAATCAACTTTTCTGCACAGGGTGTTCTGCATGGAGCGAGCTCCCTCATCCAAGGATCGTGCGAGGAAAGCTATTGGGCCTTGGCCATTTTGAAGTCCTACAGAATGACAGGAAGAACTGTGCTTCAGTTGCAGTAGGAATGCAAGCCGACTTACTCCCGTCGCTGTGGGGTCTTCGGGTATGAGTGCCTAGAAGGAATGCGAAGCAGATTGTTTTTCTAAGTACAGCTCAGATGAGGGCAACGAGGCAGACTTCCATGGCATGTAGGACGGGAGCAAAGAGATGTCCTGCAGCTGTTGGATGGCTGAGGAAATCTAGCTGTCCCGAGGACGAGTGCCGTGTGTTGCCCTACACTCGGCGTACACACAGTGACTCTGAAGGGATCCCGGCCTGGATGTTTCTGTCTGAGCAGCCCAGAGGAGCCTGCCGCTCCTCAGTGATTTTGTAGGGAACAGGGTGCCCGGGCGAGGGTCCTAAGCGTCCGGAAAAGCCTACGAACGTTCAAATGATGCAGAACTGCGACTAAGACCTCATGGAAACTGCTCCACGCTTCCGCTCCAGCAGGGCAAGTCAAGGCCTCACGTGAGGTAAGTACTCATGTCCAGTTTCCCTTTAGCTCTAGAGCATGACAGGATGAGCTCCTGACCAGGCTATGGAAGCACACTGTTTCTTCAGCGGAAAGTCCTTTTCTTCCCAGGGAGCTGCTTACAGTGTCTCCAGGCCCGTCAGAAACACTGTGTTTTAGGAACCTGCAAGGCAGCATGAAAGGAGCTTTCAAAGCGGGCAAGCAGGGCTTCTCTGGCGGCGCTGTGTTTGAGACTCGTCCACGCTATGGAAGCACACTGTTTCTTCAGCGGAAAGTCCTTTTCTTCCCAGGGAGCTGCTTACAGTGTCTCCAGGCCCGTCAGAAACACTGTGTTTTAGGAACCTGCAAGGCAGCATGAAAGGAGCTTTCAAAGCGGGCAAGCAGGGCTTCTCTCTGGCGGCGCTGTGTTTGAGACTCGACCACGCTATGGAAGCACACTGTTTCTTCAGCGGAAAGTCCTTTTCTTCCCAGGGAGCTGCTTACAGTGTCTCCAGGCCCGTCAGAAACACTGTGTTTTAGGAACCTGCAAGGCAGCATGAAAGGAGCTTTCAAAGCGGGCAAGCAGGGCTTCTCTGGCGGCGCTGTGTTTGAGACTCGACCACGCTATGGAAGCACACTGTTTCTTCAGCGGAAAGTCCTTTTCTTCCCAGGGAGCTGCTTACAGTGTCTCCAGGCCCGTCAGAAACACTGTGTTTTAGGAACCTGCAAGGCAGCATGAAAGGAGCTTTCAAAGCGGGCAAGCAGGGCTTCTCTCTGGCGGCGCTGTGTTTGAGACTCGACCACGCTATGGAAGCACACTGTTTCTTCAGCGAAAATTCCTTTTCTTCCCAGGGAGCTGCTTACAGTGTCTCCAGGCCCGCCAGAAACACTGTGTTATAGGAACTTGCAAGGCAGCATGAAAGGAGCTTTCAAAGCGGGCAAGCAGGGCTTCTCTGGCGGCGCTGTGTTTGAGACTCGACCACGCTATGGAAGCACACTGTTTCTTCAGCGGAAAGTCCTTTTCTTCCCAGGGAGCTGCTTACAGTGTCTCCAGGCCCGTCAGAAACACTGTGTTTTAGGAACCTGCAAGGCAGCATGAAAGGAGCTTTCAAAGCGGGCAAGCAGGGCTTCTCTGGCGGCGCTGTGTTTGAGACTCGACCACGCTATGGAAGCACACTGTTTCTTCAGCGGAAAGTCCTTTTCTTCCCAGGGAGCTGCTTACAGTGTCTCCAGGCCCGTCAGAAACACTGTGTTTTAGGAACCTGCAAGGCAGCATGAAAGGAGCTTTCAAAGCGGGCAAGCAGGGCTTCTCTGGCGGCGCTGTGTTTGAGACTCCGACTGCATTGAGCCCTGCATACCGGGTCTACAGGCCCGTCAAAAACCCTGTTTCTTCGGAAGCTGCAAGGCAGCATGAATGGGGATTTCAAAATGGGAAAGCAAGGCTTGTGCCACCAGGCCCCCATTTCCAGTGAACCCGCAGCCTCTGTCCTTGCCCTTTCTAACAAATCATAAGACACTCCAGGGGCACACTGGTCACACTTGCCTGAATCAACTTTTCTGCACAGGGTGTTCTGCATGGAGCGAGCTCCCTCATCCAAGGATCGTGCGAGGAAAGCTATTGGGCCTTGGCCATTTTGAAGTCCTACAGAATGACAGGAAGAACTGTGCTTCAGTTGCAGTAGGAATGCAAGCCGACTTACTCCCGTCGCTGTGGGGTCTTCGGGTATGAGTGCCTAGAAGGAATGCGAAGCAGATTGTTTTTCTAAGTACAGCTCAGATGAGGGCAACGAGGCAGACTTCCATGGCATGTAGGACGGGAGCAAAGAGATGTCCTGCAGCTGTTGGATGGCTGAGGAAATCTAGCTGTCCCGAGGACGAGTGCCGTGTGTTGCCCTACACTCGGCGTACACACAGTGACTCTGAAGGGATCCCGGCCTGGATGTTTCTGTCTGAGCAGCCCAGAGGAGCCTGCCGCTCCTCAGTGATTTTGTAGGGAACAGGGTGCCCGGGCGAGGGTCCTAAGCGTCCGGAAAAGCCTACGAACGTTCAAATGATGCAGAACTGCGACTAAGACTTCATGGAAACTGCTCCACGCTTCCGCTCCAGCAGGGCAAGTCAAGGCCTCACGTGAGGTAAGTACTCATGTCCAGTTTCCCTTTAGCTCTAGAGCATGACAGGATGAGCTCCTGACCAGGCTATGGAAGCACACTGTTTCTTCAGCGGAAAGTCCTTTTCTTCCCAGGGAGCTGCTTACAGTGTCTCCAAGCCCGTCAGAAACACTGTGTTTTAGGAACCTGCAAGGCAGCATGAAAGGAGCTTTCAAAGCGGGCAAGCAGGGCTTCTCTGGCGGCGCTGTGTTTGAGACTCGTCCACGCTATGGAAGCACACTGTTTCTTCAGCGGAAAGTCCTTTTCTTCCCAGGGAGCTGCTTACAGTGTCTCCAGGCCCGTCAGAAACACTGTGTTTTAGGAACCTGCAAGGCAGCATGAAAGGAGCTTTCAAAGCGGGCAAGCAGGGCTTCTCTGGCGGCGCTGTGTTTGAGACTCGACCACGCTATGGAAGCACACTGTTTCTTCAGCGGAAAGTCCTTTTCTTCCCAGGGAGCTGCTTACAGTGTCTCCAGGCCCGTCAGAAACACTGTGTTTTAGGAACCTGCAAGGCAGCATGAAAGGAGCTTTCAAAGCGGGCAAGCAGGGCTTCTCTCTGGCGGCGCTGTGTTTGAGACTCGACCACGCTATGGAAGCACATTGTTTCTTCAGCGAAAATTCCTTTTCTTCTCAGGGAGCTGCTTACAGTGTCTCCAGGCCCGCTAGAAACACTGTGTTATAGGAACTTGCAAGGCAGCATGAAAGGAGCTTTCAAAGCGGGCAAGCAGGGCTTCTCTGGCGGCGCTGTGTTTGAGACTCGACCACGCTATGGAAGCACACTGTTTCTTCAGCGGAAAGTCCTTTTCTTCCCAGGGAGCTGCTTACAGTGTCTCCAGGCCCGTCAGAAACACTGTGTTTTAGGAACCTGCAAGGCAGCATGAAAGGAGCTTTCAAAGCGGGCAAGCAGGGCTTCTCTGGCGGCGCTGTGTTTGAGACTCGACCACGCTATGGAAGCACACTGTTTCTTCAGCGGAAAGTCCTTTTCTTCCCAGGGAGCTGCTTACAGTGTCTCCAGGCCCGTCAGAAACACTGTGTTTTAGGAACCTGCAAGGCAGCATGAAAGGAGCTTTCAAAGCGGGCAAGCAGGGCTTCTCTCTGGCGGCGCTGTGTTTGAGACTCGACCACGCTATGGAAGCACACTGTTTCTTCAGCGGAAAGTCCTTTTCTTCCCAGGGAGCTGCTTACAGTGTCTCCAGGCCCGTCAGAAACACTGTGTTTTAGGAACCTGCAAGGCAGCATGAAAGGAGCTTTCAAAGCGGGCAAGCAGGGCTTCTCTGGCGGCGCTGTGTTTGAGACTCGACCACGCTATGGAAGCACACTGTTTCTTCAGCGGAAAGTCCTTTTCTTCCCAGGGAGCTGCTTACAGTGTCTCCAGGCCCGTCAGAAACACTGTGTTTTAGGAACCTGCAAGGCAGCATGAAAGGAGCTTTCAAAGCGGGCAAGCAGGGCTTCTCTGGCGGCGCTGTGTTTGAGACTCCGACTGCATTGAGCCCTGCATACCGGGTCTACAGGCCCGTCAAAAACCCTGTTTCTTCGGAAGCTGCAAGGCAGCATGAATGGGGATTTCAAAATGGGAAAGCAAGGCTTGTGCCACCAGGCCCCCATTTCCAGTGAACCCGCAGCCTCTGTCCTTGCCCTTTCTAACAAATCATAAGACACTCCAGGGGCACACTGGTCACAGTTGCCTGAATCAACTTTTCTGCACAGGGTGTTCTGCATGGAGCGAGCTCCCTCATCCAAGGATCGTGCGAGGAAAGCTATTGGGCCTTGGCCATTTTGAAGTCCTACAGAATGACAGGAAGAACTGTGCTTCAGTTGCAGTAGGAATGCAAGCCGACTTACTCCCGTCGCTGTGGGGTCTTCGGGTATGAGTGCCTAGAAGGAATGCGAAGCAGATTGTTTTTCTAAGTACAGCTCAGATGAGGGCAACGAGGCAGACTTCCATGGCATGTAGGACGGGAGCAAAGAGATGTCCTGCAGCTGTTGGATGGCTGAGGAAATCTAGCTGTCCCGAGGACGAGTGCCGTGTGTTGCCCTACACTCGGCGTACACACAGTGACTCTGAAGGGATCCCGGCCTGGATGTTTCTGTCTGAGCAGCCCAGAGGAGCCTGCCGCTCCTCAGTGATTTTGTAGGGAACAGGGTGCCCGGGCGAGGGTCCTAAGCGTCCGGAAAAGCCTACGAACGTTCAAATGATGCAGAACTGCGACTAAGACTTCATGGAAACTGCTCCACGCTTCCGCTCCAGCAGGGCAAGTCAAGGCCTCACGTGAGGTAAGTACTCATGTCCAGTTTCCCTTTAGCTCTAGAGCATGACAGGATGAGCTCCTGACCAGGCTATGGAAGCACACTGTTTCTTCAGCGGAAAGTCCTTTTCTTCCCAGGGAGCTGCTTACAGTGTCTCCAAGCCCGTCAGAAACACTGTGTTTTAGGAACCTGCAAGGCAGCATGAAAGGAGCTTTCAAAGCGGGCAAGCAGGGCTTCTCTGGCGGCGCTGTGTTTGAGACTCGTCCACGCTATGGAAGCACACTGTTTCTTCAGCGGAAAGTCCTTTTCTTCCCAGGGAGCTGCTTACAGTGTCTCCAGGCCCGTCAGAAACACTGTGTTTTAGGAACCTGCAAGGCAGCATGAAAGGAGCTTTCAAAGCGGGCAAGCAGGGCTTCTCTGGCGGCGCTGTGTTTGAGACTCGACCACGCTATGGAAGCACACTGTTTCTTCAGCGGAAAGTCCTTTTCTTCCCAGGGAGCTGCTTACAGTGTCTCCAGGCCCGTCAGAAACACTGTGTTTTAGGAACCTGCAAGGCAGCATGAAAGGAGCTTTCAAAGCGGGCAAGCAGGGCTTCTCTCTGGCGGCGCTGTGTTTGAGACTCGACCACGCTATGGAAGCACATTGTTTCTTCAGCGAAAATTCCTTTTCTTCTCAGGGAGCTGCTTACAGTGTCTCCAGGCCCGCCAGAAACACTGTGTTATAGGAACTTGCAAGGCAGCATGAAAGGAGCTTTCAAAGCGGGCAAGCAGGGCTTCTCTGGCGGCGCTGTGTTTGAGACTCGACCACGCTATGGAAGCACACTGTTTCTTCAGCGGAAAGTCCTTTTCTTCCCAGGGAGCTGCTTACAGTGTCTCCAGGCCCGTCAGAAACACTGTGTTTTAGGAACCTGCAAGGCAGCATGAAAGGAGCTTTCAAAGCGGGCAAGCAGGGCTTCTCTGGCGGCGCTGTGTTTGAGACTCGACCACGCTATGGAAGCACACTGTTTCTTCAGCGGAAAGTCCTTTTCTTCCCAGGGAGCTGCTTACAGTGTCTCCAGGCCCGTCAGAAACACTGTGTTTTAGGAACCTGCAAGGCAGCATGAAAGGAGCTTTCAAAGCGGGCAAGCAGGGCTTCTCTCTGGCGGCGCTGTGTTTGAGACTCGACCACGCTATGGAAGCACACTGTTTCTTCAGCGGAAAGTCCTTTTCTTCCCAGGGAGCTGCTTACAGTGTCTCCAGGCCCGTCAGAAACACTGTGTTTTAGGAACCTGCAAGGCAGCATGAAAGGAGCTTTCAAAGCGGGCAAGCAGGGCTTCTCTGGCGGCGCTGTGTTTGAGACTCGACCACGCTATGGAAGCACACTGTTTCTTCAGCGGAAAGTCCTTTTCTTCCCAGGGAGCTGCTTACAGTGTCTCCAGGCCCGTCAGAAACACTGTGTTTTAGGAACCTGCAAGGCAGCATGAAAGGAGCTTTCAAAGCGGGCAAGCAGGGCTTCTCTGGCGGCGCTGTGTTTGAGACTCCGACTGCATTGAGCCCTGCATACCGGGTCTACAGGCCCGTCAAAAACCCTATTTCTTCGGAAGCTGCAAGGCAGCATGAATGGGGATTTCAAAATGGGAAAGCAAGGCTTGTGCCACCAGGCCCCCATTTCCAGTGAACCCGCAGCCTCTGTCCTTGCCCTTTCTAACAAATCATAAGACACTCCAGGGGCACACTGGTCACACTTGCCTGAATCAACTTTTCTGCACAGGGTGTTCTGCATGGAGCGAGCTCCCTCATCCAAGGATCGTGCGAGGAAAGCTATTGGGCCTTGGCCATTTTGAAGTCCTACAGAATGACAGGAAGAACTGTGCTTCAGTTGCAGTAGGAATGCAAGCCGACTTACTCCCGTCGCTGTGGGGTCTTCGGGTATGAGTGCCTAGAAGGAATGCGAAGCAGATTGTTTTTCTAAGTACAGCTCAGATGAGGGCAACGAGGCAGACTTCCATGGCATGTAGGACGGGAGCAAAGAGATGTCCTGCAGCTGTTGGATGGCTGAGGAAATCTAGCTGTCCCGAGGACGAGTGCCGTGTGTTGCCCTACACTCGGCGTACACACAGTGACTCTGAAGGGATCCCGGCCTGGATGTTTCTGTCTGAGCAGCCCAGAGGAGCCTGCCGCTCCTCAGTGATTTTGTAGGGAACAGGGTGCCCGGGCGAGGGTCCTAAGCGTCCGGAAAAGCCTACGAACGTTCAAATGATGCAGAACTGCGACTAAGACCTCATGGAAACTGCTCCACGCTTCCGCTCCAGCAGGGCAAGTCAAGGCCTCACGTGAGGTAAGTACTCATGTCCAGTTTCCCTTTAGCTCTAGAGCATGACAGGATGAGCTCCTGACCAGGCTATGGAAGCACACTGTTTCTTCAGCGGAAAGTCCTTTTCTTCCCAGGGAGCTGCTTACAGTGTCTCCAGGCCCGTCAGAAACACTGTGTTTTAGGAACCTGCAAGGCAGCATGAAAGGAGCTTTCAAAGCGGGCAAGCAGGGCTTCTCTGGCGGCGCTGTGTTTGAGACTCGTCCACGCTATGGAAGCACACTGTTTCTTCAGCGGAAAGTCCTTTTCTTCCCAGGGAGCTGCTTACAGTGTCTCCAGGCCCGTCAGAAACACTGTGTTTTAGGAACCTGCAAGGCAGCATGAAAGGAGCTTTCAAAGCGGGCAAGCAGGGCTTCTCTGGCGGCGCTGTGTTTGAGACTCGACCACGCTATGGAAGCACACTGTTTCTTCAGCGGAAAGTCCTTTTCTTCCCAGGGAGCTGCTTACAGTGTCTCCAGGCCCATCAGAAACACTGTGTTTTAGGAACCTGCAAGGCAGCATGAAAGGAGCTTTCAAAGCGGGCAAGCAGGGCTTCTCTGGCGGCGCTGTGTTTGAGACTCGACCACGCTATGGAAGCACACTGTTTCTTCAGCGGAAAGTCCTTTTCTTCCCAGGGAGCTGCTTACAGTGTCTCCAGGCCCGTCAGAAACACTGTGTTTTAGGAACCTGCAAGGCAGCATGAAAGGAGCTTTCAAAGCGGGCAAGCAGGGCTTCTCTGGCCGCGCTGTGTTTGAGACTCGACCACGCTATGGAAGCACACTGTTTCTTCAGCGGAAAGTCCTTTTCTTCCCAGGGAGCTGCTTACAGTGTCTCCAGGCCCGTCAGAAACACTGTGTTTTAGGAACCTGCAAGGCAGCATGAAAGGAGCTTTCAAAGCGGGCAAGCAGGGCTTCTCTGGCGGCGCTGTGTTTGAGACTCCGACTGCATTGAGCCCTGCATACCGGGTCTACAGGCCCGTCAAAAACCCTGTTTCTTCGGAAGCTGCAAGGCAGCATGAATGGGGATTTCAAAATGGGAAAGCAAGGCTTGTGCCACCAGGCCCCCATTTCCAGTGAACCCGCAGCCTCTGTCCTTGCCCTTTCTAACAAATCATAAGACACTCCAGGGGCACACTGGTCACACTTGCCTGAATCAACTTTTCTGCACAGGGTGTTCTGCATGGAGCGAGCTCCCTCATCCAAGGATCGTGCGAGGAAAGCTATTGGGCCTTGGCCATTTTGAAGTCCTACAGAATGACAGGAAGAACTGTGCTTCAGTTGCAGTAGGAATGCAAGCCGACTTACTCCCGTCGCTGTGGGGTCTTCGGGTATGAGTGCCTAGAAGGAATGCGAAGCAGATTGTTTTTCTAAGTACAGCTCAGATGAGGGCAACGAGGCAGACTTCCATGGCATGTAGGACGGGAGCAAAGAGATGTCCTGCAGCTGTTGGATGGCTGAGGAAATCTAGCTGTCCCGAGGACGAGTGCCGTGTGTTGCCCTACACTCGGCGTACACACAGTGACTCTGAAGGGATCCCGGCCTGGATGTTTCTGTCTGAGCAGCCCAGAGGAGCCTGCCGCTCCTCAGTGATTTTGTAGGGAACAGGGTGCCCGGGCGAGGGTCCTAAGCGTCCGGAAAAGCCTACGAACGTTCAAATGATGCAGAACTGCGACTAAGACCTCATGGAAACTGCTCCACGCTTCCGCTCCAGCAGGGCAAGTCAAGGCCTCACGTGAGGTAAGTACTCATGTCCAGTTTCCCTTTAGCTCTAGAGCATGACAGGATGAGCTCCTGACCAGGCTATGGAAGCACACTGTTTCTTCAGCGGAAAGTCCTTTTCTTCCCAGGGAGCTGCTTACAGTGTCTCCAGGCCCGTCAGAAACACTGTGTTTTAGGAACCTGCAAGGCAGCATGAAAGGAGCTTTCAAAGCGGGCAAGCAGGGCTTCTCTGGCGGCGCTGTGTTTGAGACTCGTCCACGCTATGGAAGCACACTGTTTCTTCAGCGGAAAGTCCTTTTCTTCCCAGGGAGCTGCTTACAGTGTCTCCAGGCCCGTCAGAAACACTGTGTTTTAGGAACCTGCAAGGCAGCATGAAAGGAGCTTTCAAAGCGGGCAAGCAGGGCTTCTCTCTGGCGGCGCTGTGTTTGAGACTCGACCACGCTATGGAAGCACACTGTTTCTTCAGCGGAAAGTCCTTTTCTTCCCAGGGAGCTGCTTACAGTGTCTCCAGGCCCGTCAGAAACACTGTGTTTTAGGAACCTGCAAGGCAGCATGAAAGGAGCTTTCAAAGCGGGCAAGCAGGGCTTCTCTGGCGGCGCTGTGTTTGAGACTCGACCACGCTATGGAAGCACACTGTTTCTTCAGCGGAAAGTCCTTTTCTTCCCAGGGAGCTGCTTACAGTGTCTCCAGGCCCGTCAGAAACACTGTGTTTTAGGAACCTGCAAGGCAGCATGAAAGGAGCTTTCAAAGCGGGCAAGCAGGGCTTCTCTCTGGCGGCACTGTGTTTGAGACTCGACCACGCTATGGAAGCACACTGTTTCTTCAGCGAAAATTCCTTTTCTTCCCAGGGAGCTGCTTACAGTGTCTCCAGGCCCGTCAGAAACACTGTGTTATAGGAACTTGCAAGGCAGCATGAAAGGAGCTTTCAAAGCGGGCAAGCAGGGCTTCTCTGGCGGCGCTGTGTTTGAGACTCGACCACGCTATGGAAGCACACTGTTTCTTCAGCGGAAAGTCCTTTTCTTCCCAGGGAGCTGCTTACAGTGTCTCCAGGCCCGTCAGAAACACTGTGTTTTAGGAACCTGCAAGGCAGCATGAAAGGAGCTTTCAAAGCGGGCAAGCAGGGCTTCTCTGGCGGCGCTGTGTTTGAGACTCGACCACGCTATGGAAGCACACTGTTTCTTCAGCGGAAAGTCCTTTTCTTCCCAGGGAGCTGCTTACAGTGTCTCCAGGCCCGTCAGAAACACTGTGTTTTAGGAACCTGCAAGGCAGCATGAAAGGAGCTTTCAAAGCGGGCAAGCAGGGCTTCTCTGGCGGCGCTGTGTTTGAGACTCCGACTGCATTGAGCCCTGCATACCGGGTCTACAGGCCCGTCAAAAACCCTGTTTCTTCGGAAGCTGCAAGGCAGCATGAATGGGGATTTCAAAATGGGAAAGCAAGGCTTGTGCCACCAGGCCCCCATTTCCAGTGAACCCGCAGCCTCTGTCCTTGCCCTTTCTAACAAATCATAAGACACTCCAGGGGCACACTGGTCACACTTGCCTGAATCAACTTTTCTGCACAGGGTGTTCTGCATGGAGCGAGCTCCCTCATCCAAGGATCGTGCGAGGAAAGCTATTGGGCCTTGGCCATTTTGAAGTCCTACAGAATGACAGGAAGAACTGTGCTTCAGTTGCAGTAGGAATGCAAGCCGACTTACTCCCGTCGCTGTGGGGTCTTCGGGTATGAGTGCCTAGAAGGAATGCGAAGCAGATTGTTTTTCTAAGTACAGCTCAGATGAGGGCAACGAGGCAGACTTCCATGGCATGTAGGACGGGAGCAAAGAGATGTCCTGCAGCTGTTGGATGGCTGAGGAAATCTAGCTGTCCCGAGGACGAGTGCCGTGTGTTGCCCTACACTCGGCGTACACACAGTGACTCTGAAGGGATCCCGGCCTGGATGTTTCTGTCTGAGCAGCCCAGAGGAGCCTGCCGCTCCTCAGTGATTTTGTAGGGAACAGGGTGCCCGGGCGAGGGTCCTAAGCGTCCGGAAAAGCCTACGAACGTTCAAATGATGCAGAACTGCGACTAAGACTTCATGGAAACTGCTCCACGCTTCCGCTCCAGCAGGGCAAGTCAAGGCCTCACGTGAGGTAAGTACTCATGTCCAGTTTCCCTTTAGCTCTAGAGCATGACAGGATGAGCTCCTGACCAGGCTATGGAAGCACACTGTTTCTTCAGCGGAAAGTCCTTTTCTTCCCAGGGAGCTGCTTACAGTGTCTCCAAGCCCGTCAGAAACACTGTGTTTTAGGAACCTGCAAGGCAGCATGAAAGGAGCTTTCAAAGCGGGCAAGCAGGGCTTCTCTGGCGGCGCTGTGTTTGAGACTCGTCCACGCTATGGAAGCACACTGTTTCTTCAGCGGAAAGTCCTTTTCTTCCCAGGGAGCTGCTTACAGTGTCTCCAGGCCCGTCAGAAACACTGTGTTTTAGGAACCTGCAAGGCAGCATGAAAGGAGCTTTCAAAGCGGGCAAGCAGGGCTTCTCTGGCGGCGCTGTGTTTGAGACTCGACCACGCTATGGAAGCACACTGTTTCTTCAGCGGAAAGTCCTTTTCTTCCCAGGGAGCTGCTTACAGTGTCTCCAGGCCCGTCAGAAACACTGTGTTTTAGGAACCTGCAAGGCAGCATGAAAGGAGCTTTCAAAGCGGGCAAGCAGGGCTTCTCTCTGGCGGCGCTGTGTTTGAGACTCGACCACGCTATGGAAGCACATTGTTTCTTCAGCGAAAATTCCTTTTCTTCTCAGGGAGCTGCTTACAGTGTCTCCAGGCCCGCCAGAAACACTGTGTTATAGGAACTTGCAAGGCAGCATGAAAGGAGCTTTCAAAGCGGGCAAGCAGGGCTTCTCTGGCGGCGCTGTGTTTGAGACTCGACCACGCTATGGAAGCACACTGTTTCTTCAGCGGAAAGTCCTTTTCTTCCCAGGGAGCTGCTTACAGTGTCTCCAGGCCCGTCAGAAACACTGTGTTTTAGGAACCTGCAAGGCAGCATGAAAGGAGCTTTCAAAGCGGGCAAGCAGGGCTTCTCTGGCGGCGCTGTGTTTGAGACTCGACCACGCTATGGAAGCACACTGTTTCTTCAGCGGAAAGTCCTTTTCTTCCCAGGGAGCTGCTTACAGTGTCTCCAGGCCCGTCAGAAACACTGTGTTTTAGGAACCTGCAAGGCAGCATGAAAGGAGCTTTCAAAGCGGGCAAGCAGGGCTTCTCTCTGGCGGCGCTGTGTTTGAGACTCGACCACGCTATGGAAGCACACTGTTTCTTCAGCGGAAAGTCCTTTTCTTCCCAGGGAGCTGCTTACAGTGTCTCCAGGCCCGTCAGAAACACTGTGTTTTAGGAACCTGCAAGGCAGCATGAAAGGAGCTTTCAAAGCGGGCAAGCAGGGCTTCTCTGGCGGCGCTGTGTTTGAGACTCGACCACGCTATGGAAGCACACTGTTTCTTCAGCGGAAAGTCCTTTTCTTCCCAGGGAGCTGCTTAGAGTGTCTCCAGGCCCGTCAGAAACACTGTGTTTTAGGAACCTGCAAGGCAGCATGAAAGGAGCTTTCAAAGCGGGCAAGCAGGGCTTCTCTGGCGGCGCTGTGTTTGAGACTCCGACTGCATTGAGCCCTGCATACCGGGTCTACAGGCCCGTCAAAAACCCTATTTCTTCGGAAGCTGCAAGGCAGCATGAATGGGGATTTCAAAATGGGAAAGCAAGGCTTGTGCCACCAGGCCCCCATTTCCAGTGAACCCGCAGCCTCTGTCCTTGCCCTTTCTAACAAATCATAAGACACTCCAGGGGCACACTGGTCACACTTGCCTGAATCAACTTTTCTGCACAGGGTGTTCTGCATGGAGCGAGCTCCCTCATCCAAGGATCGTGCGAGGAAAGCTATTGGGCCTTGGCCATTTTGAAGTCCTACAGAATGACAGGAAGAACTGTGCTTCAGTTGCAGTAGGAATGCAAGCCGACTTACTCCCGTCGCTGTGGGGTCTTCGGGTATGAGTGCCTAGAAGGAATGCGAAGCAGATTGTTTTTCTAAGTACAGCTCAGATGAGGGCAACGAGGCAGACTTCCATGGCATGTAGGACGGGAGCAAAGAGATGTCCTGCAGCTGTTGGATGGCTGAGGAAATCTAGCTGTCCCGAGGACGAGTGCCGTGTGTTGCCCTACACTCGGCGTACACACAGTGACTCTGAAGGGATCCCGGCCTGGATGTTTCTGTCTGAGCAGCCCAGAGGAGCCTGCCGCTCCTCAGTGATTTTGTAGGGAACAGGGTGCCCGGGCGAGGGTCCTAAGCGTCCGGAAAAGCCTACGAACGTTCAAATGATGCAGAACTGCGACTAAGACCTCATGGAAACTGCTCCACGCTTCCGCTCCAGCAGGGCAAGTCAAGGCCTCACGTGAGGTAAGTACTCATGTCCAGTTTCCCTTTAGCTCTAGAGCATGACAGGATGAGCTCCTGACCAGGCTATGGAAGCACACTGTTTCTTCAGCGGAAAGTCCTTTTCTTCCCAGGGAGCTGCTTACAGTGTCTCCAGGCCCGTCAGAAACACTGTGTTTTAGGAACCTGCAAGGCAGCATGAAAGGAGCTTTCAAAGCGGGCAAGCAGGGCTTCTCTGGCGGCGCTGTGTTTGAGACTCGTCCACGCTATGGAAGCACACTGTTTCTTCAGCGGAAAGTCCTTTTCTTCCCAGGGAGCTGCTTACAGTGTCTCCAGGCCCGTCAGAAACACTGTGTTTTAGGAACCTGCAAGGCAGCATGAAAGGAGCTTTCAAAGCGGGCAAGCAGGGCTTCTCTGGCGGCGCTGTGTTTGAGACTCGACCACGCTATGGAAGCACACTGTTTCTTCAGCGGAAAGTCCTTTTCTTCCCAGGGAGCTGCTTACAGTGTCTCCAGGCCCGTCAGAAACACTGTGTTTTAGGAACCTGCAAGGCAGCATGAAAGGAGCTTTCAAAGCGGGCAAGCAGGGCTTCTCTGGCGGCGCTGTGTTTGAGACTCGACCACGCTATGGAAGCACACTGTTTCTTCAGCGGAAAGTCCTTTTCTTCCCAGGGAGCTGCTTACAGTGTCTCCAGGCCCGTCAGAAACACTGTGTTTTAGGAACCTGCAAGGCAGCATGAAAGGAGCTTTCAAAGCGGGCAAGCAGGGCTTCTCTGGCCGCGCTGTGTTTGAGACTCCGACTGCATTGAGCCCTGCATACCGGGTCTACAGGCCCGTCAAAGACCCTGTTTCTTCGGAAGCTGCAAGGCAGCATGAATGGGGATTTCAAAATGGGAAAGCAAGGCTTGTGCCACCAGGCCCCCATTTCCAGTGAACCCGCAGCCTCTGTCCTTGCCCTTTCTAACAAATCATAAGACACTCCAGGGGCACACTGGTCACACTTGCCTGAATCAACTTTTCTGCACAGGGTGTTCTGCATGGAGCGAGCTCCCTCATCCAAGGATCGTGCGAGGAAAGCTATTGGGCCTTGGCCATTTTGAAGTCCTACAGAATGACAGGAAGAACTGTGCTTCAGTTGCAGTAGGAATGCAAGCCGACTTACTCCCGTCGCTGTGGGGTCTTCGGGTATGAGTGCCTAGAAGGAATGCGAAGCAGATTGTTTTTCTAAGTACAGCTCAGATGAGGGCAACGAGGCAGACTTCCATGGCATGTAGGACGGGAGCAAAGAGATGTCCTGCAGCTGTTGGATGGCTGAGGAAATCTAGCTGTCCCGAGGACGAGTGCCGTGTGTTGCCCTACACTCGGCGTACACACAGTGACTCTGAAGGGATCCCGGCCTGGATGTTTCTGTCTGAGCAGCCCAGAGGAGCCTGCCGCTCCTCAGTGATTTTGTAGGGAACAGGGTGCCCGGGCGAGGGTCCTAAGCGTCCGGAAAAGCCTACGAACGTTCAAATGATGCAGAACTGCGACTAAGACTTCATGGAAACTGCTCCACGCTTCCGCTCCAGCAGGGCAAGTCAAGGCCTCACGTGAGGTAAGTACTCATGTCCAGTTTCCCTTTAGCTCTAGAGCATGACAGGATGAGCTCCTGACCAGGCTATGGAAGCACACTGTTTCTTCAGCGGAAAGTCCTTTTCTTCCCAGGGAGCTGCTTACAGTGTCTCCAAGCCCGTCAGAAACACTGTGTTTTAGGAACCTGCAAGGCAGCATGAAAGGAGCTTTCAAAGCGGGCAAGCAGGGCTTCTCTGGCGGCGCTGTGTTTGAGACTCGTCCACGCTATGGAAGCACACTGTTTCTTCAGCGGAAAGTCCTTTTCTTCCCAGGGAGCTGCTTACAGTGTCTCCAGGCCCGTCAGAAACACTGTGTTTTAGGAACCTGCAAGGCAGCATGAAAGGAGCTTTCAAAGCGGGCAAGCAGGGCTTCTCTGGCGGCGCTGTGTTTGAGACTCGACCACGCTATGGAAGCACACTGTTTCTTCAGCGGAAAGTCCTTTTCTTCCCAGGGAGCTGCTTACAGTGTCTCCAGGCCCGTCAGAAACACTGTGTTTTAGGAACCTGCAAGGCAGCATGAAAGGAGCTTTCAAAGCGGGCAAGCAGGGCTTCTCTCTGGCGGCGCTGTGTTTGAGACTCGACCACGCTATGGAAGCACATTGTTTCTTCAGCGAAAATTCCTTTTCTTCTCAGGGAGCTGCTTACAGTGTCTCCAGGCCCGCCAGAAACACTGTGTTATAGGAACTTGCAAGGCAGCATGAAAGGAGCTTTCAAAGCGGGCAAGCAGGGCTTCTCTGGCGGCGCTGTGTTTGAGACTCGACCACGCTATGGAAGCACACTGTTTCTTCAGCGGAAAGTCCTTTTCTTCCCAGGGAGCTGCTTACAGTGTCTCCAGGCCCGTCAGAAACACTGTGTTTTAGGAACCTGCAAGGCAGCATGAAAGGAGCTTTCAAAGCGGGCAAGCAGGGCTTCTCTGGCGGCGCTGTGTTTGAGACTCGACCACGCTATGGAAGCACACTGTTTCTTCAGCGGAAAGTCCTTTTCTTCCCAGGGAGCTGCTTACAGTGTCTCCAGGCCCGTCAGAAACACTGTGTTTTAGGAACCTGCAAGGCAGCATGAAAGGAGCTTTCAAAGCGGGCAAGCAGGGCTTCTCTCTGGCGGCGCTGTGTTTGAGACTCGACCACGCTATGGAAGCACACTGTTTCTTCAGCGGAAAGTCCTTTTCTTCCCAGGGAGCTGCTTACAGTGTCTCCAGGCCCGTCAGAAACACTGTGTTTTAGGAACCTGCAAGGCAGCATGAAAGGAGCTTTCAAAGCGGGCAAGCAGGGCTTCTCTGGCGGCGCTGTGTTTGAGACTCGACCACGCTATGGAAGCACACTGTTTCTTCAGCGGAAAGTCCTTTTCTTCCCAGGGAGCTGCTTACAGTGTCTCCAGGCCCGTCAGAAACACTGTGTTTTAGGAACCTGCAAGGCAGCATGAAAGGAGCTTTCAAAGCGGGCAAGCAGGGCTTCTCTGGCGGCGCTGTGTTTGAGACTCCGACTGCATTGAGCCCTGCATACCGGGTCTACAGGCCCGTCAAAAACCCTATTTCTTCGGAAGCTGCAAGGCAGCATGAATGGGGATTTCAAAATGGGAAAGCAAGGCTTGTGCCACCAGGCCCCCATTTCCAGTGAACCCGCAGCCTCTGTCCTTGCCCTTTCTAACAAATCATAAGACACTCCAGGGGCACACTGGTCACACTTGCCTGAATCAACTTTTCTGCACAGGGTGTTCTGCATGGAGCGAGCTCCCTCATCCAAGGATCGTGCGAGGAAAGCTATTGGGCCTTGGCCATTTTGAAGTCCTACAGAATGACAGGAAGAACTGTGCTTCAGTTGCAGTAGGAATGCAAGCCGACTTACTCCCGTCGCTGTGGGGTCTTCGGGTATGAGTGCCTAGAAGGAATGCGAAGCAGATTGTTTTTCTAAGTACAGCTCAGATGAGGGCAACGAGGCAGACTTCCATGGCATGTAGGACGGGAGCAAAGAGATGTCCTGCAGCTGTTGGATGGCTGAGGAAATCTAGCTGTCCCGAGGACGAGTGCCGTGTGTTGCCCTACACTCGGCGTACACACAGTGACTCTGAAGGGATCCCGGCCTGGATGTTTCTGTCTGAGCAGCCCAGAGGAGCCTGCCGCTCCTCAGTGATTTTGTAGGGAACAGGGTGCCCGGGCGAGGGTCCTAAGCGTCCGGAAAAGCCTACGAACGTTCAAATGATGCAGAACTGCGACTAAGACTCCATGGAAACTGCTCCACGCTTCCGCTCCAGCAGGGCAAGTCAAGGCCTCACGTGAGGTAAGTACTCATGTCCAGTTTCCCTTTAGCTCTAGAGCATGACAGGATGAGCTCCTGACCAGGCTATGGAAGCACACTGTTTCTTCAGCGGAAAGTCCTTTTCTTCCCAGGGAGCTGCTTACAGTGTCTCCAGGCCCGTCAGAAACACTGTGTTTTAGGAACCTGCAAGGCAGCATGAAAGGAGCTTTCAAAGCGGGCAAGCAGGGCTTCTCTGGCGGCGCTGTGTTTGAGACTCGTCCACGCTATGGAAGCACACTGTTTCTTCAGCGGAAAGTCCTTTTCTTCCCAGGGAGCTGCTTACAGTGTCTCCAGGCCCGTCAGAAACACTGTGTTTTAGGAACCTGCAAGGCAGCATGAAAGGAGCTTTCAAAGCGGGCAAGCAGGGCTTCTCTGGCGGCGCTGTGTTTGAGACTCGACCACGCTATGGAAGCACACTGTTTCTTCAGCGGAAAGTCCTTTTCTTCCCAGGGAGCTGCTTACAGTGTCTCCAGGCCCGTCAGAAACACTGTGTTTTAGGAACCTGCAAGGCAGCATGAAAGGAGCTTTCAAAGCGGGCAAGCAGGGCTTCTCTGGCGGCGCTGTGTTTGAGACTCGACCACGCTATGGAAGCACACTGTTTCTTCAGCGGAAAGTCCTTTTCTTCCCAGGGAGCTGCTTACAGTGTCTCCAGGCCCGTCAGAAACACTGTGTTTTAGGAACCTGCAAGGCAGCATGAAAGGAGCTTTCAAAGCGGGCAAGCAGGGCTTCTCTGGCCGCGCTGTGTTTGAGACTCGACCACGCTATGGAAGCACACTGTTTCTTCAGCGGAAAGTCCTTTTCTTCCCAGGGAGCTGCTTACAGTGTCTCCAGGCCCGTCAGAAACACTGTGTTTTAGGAACCTGCAAGGCAGCATGAAAGGAGCTTTCAAAGCGGGCAAGCAGGGCTTCTCTGGCGGCGCTGTGTTTGAGACTCCGACTGCATTGAGCCCTGCATACCGGGTCTACAGGCCCGTCAAAAACCCTATTTCTTCGGAAGCTGCAATGCAGCATGAATGGGGATTTCAAAATGGGAAAGCAAGGCTTGTGCCACCAGGCCCCCATTTCCAGTGAACCCGCAGCCTCTGTCCTTGCCCTTTCTAACAAATCATAAGACACTCCAGGGGCACACTGGTCACACTTGCCTGAATCAACTTTTCTGCACAGGGTGTTCTGCATGGAGCGAGCTCCCTCATCCAAGGATCGTGCGAGGAAAGCTATTGGGCCTTGGCCATTTTGAAGTCCTACAGAATGACAGGAAGAACTGTGCTTCAGTTGCAGTAGGAATGCAAGCCGACTTACTCCCGTCGCTGTGGGGTCTTCGGGTATGAGTGCCTAGAAGGAATGCGAAGCAGATTGTTTTTCTAAGTACAGCTCAGATGAGGGCAACGAGGCAGACTTCCATGGCATGTAGGACGGGAGCAAAGAGATGTCCTGCAGCTGTTGGATGGCTGAGGAAATCTAGCTGTCCCGAGGACGAGTGCCGTGTGTTGCCCTACACTCGGCGTACACACAGTGACTCTGAAGGGATCCCGGCCTGGATGTTTCTGTCTGAGCAGCCCAGAGGAGCCTGCCGCTCCTCAGTGATTTTGTAGGGAACAGGGTGCCCGGGCGAGGGTCCTAAGCGTCCGGAAAAGCCTACGAACTTTCAAATGATGCAGAACTGCGACTAAGACCTCATGGAAACTGCTCCACGCTTCCGCTCCAGCAGGGCAAGTCAAGGCCTCACGTGAGGTAAGTACTCATGTCCAGTTTCCCTTTAGCTCTAGAGCATGACAGGATGAGCTCCTGACCAGGCTATGGAAGCACACTGTTTCTTCAGCGGAAAGTCCTTTTCTTCCCAGGGAGCTGCTTACAGTGTCTCCAGGCCCGTCAGAAACACTGTGTTTTAGGAACCTGCAAGGCAGCATGAAAGGAGCTTTCAAAGCGGGCAAGCAGGGCTTCTCTGGCGGCGCTGTGTTTGAGACTCGTCCACGCTATGGAAGCACACTGTTTCTTCAGCGGAAAGTCCTTTTCTTCCCAGGGAGCTGCTTACAGTGTCTCCAGGCCCGTCAGAAACACTGTGTTTTAGGAACCTGCAAGGCAGCATGAAAGGAGCTTTCAAAGCGGGCAAGCAGGGCTTCTCTGGCGGCGCTGTGTTTGAGACTCGACCACGCTATGGAAGCACACTGTTTCTTCAGCGGAAAGTCCTTTTCTTCCCAGGGAGCTGCTTACAGTGTCTCCAGGCCCGTCAGAAACACTGTGTTTTAGGAACCTGCAAGGCAGCATGAAAGGAGCTTTCAAAGCGGGCAAGCAGGGCTTCTCTGGCGGCGCTGTGTTTGAGACTCGACCACGCTATGGAAGCACACTGTTTCTTCAGCGGAAAGTCCTTTTCTTCCCAGGGAGCTGCTTACAGTGTCTCCAGGCCCGTCAGAAACACTGTGTTTTAGGAACCTGCAAGGCAGCATGAAAGGAGCTTTCAAAGCGGGCAAGCAGGGCTTCTCTCTGGCGGCGCTGTGTTTGAGACTCGACCACGCTATGGAAGCACACTGTTTCTTCAGCGGAAAGTCCTTTTCTTCCCAGGGAGCTGCTTACAGTGTCTCCAGGCCCGTCAGAAACACTGTGTTTTAGGAACCTGCAAGGCAGCATGAAAGGAGCTTTCAAAGCGGGCAAGCAGGGCTTCTCTGGCGGCGCTGTGTTTGAGACTCGACCACGCTATGGAAGCACACTGTTTCTTCAGCGGAAAGTCCTTTTCTTCCCAGGGAGCTGCTTACAGTGTCTCCAGGCCCGTCAGAAACACTGTGTTTTAGGAACCTGCAAGGCAGCATGAAAGGAGCTTTCAAAGCGGGCAAGCAGGGCTTCTCTGGCGGCGCTGTGTTTGAGACTCCGACTGCATTGAGCCCTGCATACCGGGTCTACAGGCCCGTCAAAAACCCTATTTCTTCGGAAGCTGCAAGGCAGCATGAATGGGGATTTCAAAATGGGAAAGCAAGGCTTGTGCCACCAGGCCCCCATTTCCAGTGAACCCGCAGCCTCTGTCCTTGCCCTTTCTAACAAATCATAAGACACTCCAGGGGCACACTGGTCACACTTGCCTGAATCAACTTTTCTGCACAGGGTGTTCTGCATGGAGCGAGCTCCCTCATCCAAGGATCGTGCGAGGAAAGCTATTGGGCCTTGGCCATTTTGAAGTCCTACAGAATGACAGGAAGAACTGTGCTTCAGTTGCAGTAGGAATGCAAGCCGACTTACTCCCGTCGCTGTGGGGTCTTCGGGTATGAGTGCCTAGAAGGAATGCGAAGCAGATTGTTTTTCTAAGTACAGCTCAGATGAGGGCAACGAGGCAGACTTCCATGGCATGTAGGACGGGAGCAAAGAGATGTCCTGCAGCTGTTGGATGGCTGAGGAAATCTAGCTGTCCCGAGGACGAGTGCCGTGTGTTGCCCTACACTCGGCGTACACACAGTGACTCTGAAGGGATCCCGGCCTGGATGTTTCTGTCTGAGCAGCCCAGAGGAGCCTGCCGCTCCTCAGTGATTTTGTAGGGAACAGGGTGCCCGGGCGAGGGTCCTAAGCGTCCGGAAAAGCCTACGAACTTTCAAATGATGCAGAACTGCGACTAAGACCTCATGGAAACTGCTCCACGCTTCCGCTCCAGCAGGGCAAGTCAAGGCCTCACGTGAGGTAAGTACTCATGTCCAGTTTCCCTTTAGCTCTAGAGCATGACAGGATGAGCTCCTGACCAGGCTATGGAAGCACACTGTTTCTTCAGCGGAAAGTCCTTTTCTTCCCAGGGAGCTGCTTACAGTGTCTCCAGGCCCGTCAGAAACACTGTGTTTTAGGAACCTGCAAGGCAGCATGAAAGGAGCTTTCAAAGCGGGCAAGCAGGGCTTCTCTGGCGGCGCTGTGTTTGAGACTCGTCCACGCTATGGAAGCACACTGTTTCTTCAGCGGAAAGTCCTTTTCTTCCCAGGGAGCTGCTTACAGTGTCTCCAGGCCCGTCAGAAACACTGTGTTTTAGGAACCTGCAAGGCAGCATGAAAGGAGCTTTCAAAGCGGGCAAGCAGGGCTTCTCTGGCGGCGCTGTGTTTGAGACTCGACCACGCTATGGAAGCACACTGTTTCTTCAGCGGAAAGTCCTTTTCTTCCCAGGGAGCTGCTTACAGTGTCTCCAGGCCCGTCAGAAACACTGTGTTTTAGGAACCTGCAAGGCAGCATGAAAGGAGCTTTCAAAGCGGGCAAGCAGGGCTTCTCTGGCCGCGCTGTGTTTGAGACTCGACCACGCTATGGAAGCACACTGTTTCTTCAGCGGAAAGTCCTTTTCTTCCCAGGGAGCTGCTTACAGTGTCTCCAGGCCCGTCAGAAACACTGTGTTTTAGGAACCTGCAAGGCAGCATGAAAGGAGCTTTCAAAGCGGGCAAGCAGGGCTTCTCTGGCGGCGCTGTGTTTGAGACTCCGACTGCATTGAGCCCTGCATACCGGGTCTACAGGCCCGTCAAAAACCCTATTTCTTCGGAAGCTGCAATGCAGCATGAATGGGGATTTCAAAATGGGAAAGCAAGGCTTGTGCCACCAGGCCCCCATTTCCAGTGAACCCGCAGCCTCTGTCCTTGCCCTTTCTAACAAATCATAAGACACTCCAGGGGCACACTGGTCACACTTGCCTGAATCAACTTTTCTGCACAGGGTGTTCTGCATGGAGCGAGCTCCCTCATCCAAGGATCGTGCGAGGAAAGCTATTGGGCCTTGGCCATTTTGAAGTCCTACAGAATGACAGGAAGAACTGTGCTTCAGTTGCAGTAGGAATGCAAGCCGACTTACTCCCGTCGCTGTGGGGTCTTCGGGTATGAGTGCCTAGAAGGAATGCGAAGCAGATTGTTTTTCTAAGTACAGCTCAGATGAGGGCAACGAGGCAGACTTCCATGGCATGTAGGACGGGAGCAAAGAGATGTCCTGCAGCTGTTGGATGGCTGAGGAAATCTAGCTGTCCCGAGGACGAGTGCCGTGTGTTGCCCTACACTCGGCGTACACACAGTGACTCTGAAGGGATCCCGGCCTGGATGTTTCTGTCTGAGCAGCCCAGAGGAGCCTGCCGCTCCTCAGTGATTTTGTAGGGAACAGGGTGCCCGGGCGAGGGTCCTAAGCGTCCGGAAAAGCCTACGAACTTTCAAATGATGCAGAACTGCGACTAAGACCTCATGGAAACTGCTCCACGCTTCCGCTCCAGCAGGGCAAGTCAAGGCCTCACGTGAGGTAAGTACTCATGTCCAGTTTCCCTTTAGCTCTAGAGCATGACAGGATGAGCTCCTGACCAGGCTATGGAAGCACACTGTTTCTTCAGCGGAAAGTCCTTTTCTTCCCAGGGAGCTGCTTACAGTGTCTCCAGGCCCGTCAGAAACACTGTGTTTTAGGAACCTGCAAGGCAGCATGAAAGGAGCTTTCAAAGCGGGCAAGCAGGGCTTCTCTGGCGGCGCTGTGTTTGAGACTCGTCCACGCTATGGAAGCACACTGTTTCTTCAGCGGAAAGTCCTTTTCTTCCCAGGGAGCTGCTTACAGTGTCTCCAGGCCCGTCAGAAACACTGTGTTTTAGGAACCTGCAAGGCAGCATGAAAGGAGCTTTCAAAGCGGGCAAGCAGGGCTTCTCTGGCGGCGCTGTGTTTGAGACTCGACCACGCTATGGAAGCACACTGTTTCTTCAGCGGAAAGTCCTTTTCTTCCCAGGGAGCTGCTTACAGTGTCTCCAGGCCCGTCAGAAACACTGTGTTTTAGGAACCTGCAAGGCAGCATGAAAGGAGCTTTCAAAGCGGGCAAGCAGGGCTTCTCTGGCGGCGCTGTGTTTGAGACTCGACCACGCTATGGAAGCACACTGTTTCTTCAGCGGAAAGTCCTTTTCTTCCCAGGGAGCTGCTTACAGTGTCTCCAGGCCCGTCAGAAACACTGTGTTTTAGGAACCTGCAAGGCAGCATGAAAGGAGCTTTCAAAGCGGGCAAGCAGGGCTTCTCTCTGGCGGCGCTGTGTTTGAGACTCGACCACGCTATGGAAGCACACTGTTTCTTCAGCGGAAAGTCCTTTTCTTCCCAGGGAGCTGCTTACAGTGTCTCCAGGCCCGTCAGAAACACTGTGTTTTAGGAACCTGCAAGGCAGCATGAAAGGAGCTTTCAAAGCGGGCAAGCAGGGCTTCTCTGGCGGCGCTGTGTTTGAGACTCGACCACGCTATGGAAGCACACTGTTTCTTCAGCGGAAAGTCCTTTTCTTCCCAGGGAGCTGCTTACAGTGTCTCCAGGCCCGTCAGAAACACTGTGTTTTAGGAACCTGCAAGGCAGCATGAAAGGAGCTTTCAAAGCGGGCAAGCAGGGCTTCTCTGGCGGCGCTGTGTTTGAGACTCCGACTGCATTGAGCCCTGCATACCGGGTCTACAGGCCCGTCAAAAACCCTATTTCTTCGGAAGCTGCAAGGCAGCATGAATGGGGATTTCAAAATGGGAAAGCAAGGCTTGTGCCACCAGGCCCCCATTTCCAGTGAACCCGCAGCCTCTGTCCTTGCCCTTTCTAACAAATCATAAGACACTCCAGGGGCACACTGGTCACACTTGCCTGAATCAACTTTTCTGCACAGGGTGTTCTGCATGGAGCGAGCTCCCTCATCCAAGGATCGTGCGAGGAAAGCTATTGGGCCTTGGCCATTTTGAAGTCCTACAGAATGACAGGAAGAACTGTGCTTCAGTTGCAGTAGGAATGCAAGCCGACTTACTCCCGTCGCTGTGGGGTCTTCGGGTATGAGTGCCTAGAAGGAATGCGAAGCAGATTGTTTTTCTAAGTACAGCTCAGATGAGGGCAACGAGGCAGACTTCCATGGCATGTAGGACGGGAGCAAAGAGATGTCCTGCAGCTGTTGGATGGCTGAGGAAATCTAGCTGTCCCGAGGACGAGTGCCGTGTGTTGCCCTACACTCGGCGTACACACAGTGACTCTGAAGGGATCCCGGCCTGGATGTTTCTGTCTGAGCAGCCCAGAGGAGCCTGCCGCTCCTCAGTGATTTTGTAGGGAACAGGGTGCCCGGGCGAGGGTCCTAAGCGTCCGGAAAAGCCTACGAACGTTCAAATGATGCAGAACTGCGACTAAGACCTCATGGAAACTGCTCCACGCTTCCGCTCCAGCAGGGCAAGTCAAGGCCTCACGTGAGGTAAGTACTCATGTCCAGTTTCCCTTTAGCTCTAGAGCATGACAGGATGAGCTCCTGACCAGGCTATGGAAGCACACTGTTTCTTCAGCGGAAAGTCCTTTTCTTCCCAGGGAGCTGCTTACAGTGTCTCCAAGCCCGTCAGAAACACTGTGTTTTAGGAACCTGCAAGGCAGCATGAAAGGAGCTTTCAAAGCGGGCAAGCAGGGCTTCTCTGGCGGCGCTGTGTTTGAGACTCGTCCACGCTATGGAAGCACACTGTTTCTTCAGCGGAAAGTCCTTTTCTTCCCAGGGAGCTGCTTACAGTGTCTCCAGGCCCGTCAGAAACACTGTGTTTTAGGAACCTGCAAGGCAGCATGAAAGGAGCTTTCAAAGCGGGCAAGCAGGGCTTCTCTGGCGGCGCTGTGTTTGAGACTCGACCACGCTATGGAAGCACACTGTTTCTTCAGCGGAAAGTCCTTTTCTTCCCAGGGAGCTGCTTACAGTGTCTCCAGGCCCGTCAGAAACACTGTGTTTTAGGAACCTGCAAGGCAGCATGAAAGGAGCTTTCAAAGCGGGCAAGCAGGGCTTCTCTGGCGGCGCTGTGTTTGAGACTCGACCACGCTATGGAAGCACACTGTTTCTTCAGCGGAAAGTCCTTTTCTTCCCAGGGAGCTGCTTACAGTGTCTCCAGGCCCGTCAGAAACACTGTGTTTTAGGAACCTGCAAGGCAGCATGAAAGGAGCTTTCAAAGCGGGCAAGCAGGGCTTCTCTCTGGCGGCGCTGTGTTTGAGACTCGACCACGCTATGGAAGCACACTGTTTCTTCAGCGGAAAGTCCTTTTCTTCCCAGGGAGCTGCTTACAGTGTCTCCAGGCCCGTCAGAAACACTGTGTTTTAGGAACCTGCAAGGCAGCATGAAAGGAGCTTTCAAAGCGGGCAAGCAGGGCTTCTCTGGCGGCGCTGTGTTTGAGACTCGACCACGCTATGGAAGCACACTGTTTCTTCAGCGGAAAGTCCTTTTCTTCCCAGGGAGCTGCTTACAGTGTCTCCAGGCCCGTCAGAAACACTGTGTTTTAGGAACCTGCAAGGCAGCATGAAAGGAGCTTTCAAAGCGGGCAAGCAGGGCTTCTCTGGCGGCGCTGTGTTTGAGACTCGTCCACGCTATGGAAGCACACTGTTTCTTCAGCGGAAAGTCCTTTTCTTCCCAGGGAGCTGCTTACAGTGTCTCCAGGCCCGTCAGAAACACTGTGTTTTAGGAACCTGCAAGGCAGCATGAAAGGAGCTTTCAAAGCGGGCAAGCAGGGCTTCTCTGGCGGCGCTGTGTTTGAGACTCCGACTGCATTGAGCCCTGCATACCGGGTCTACAGGCCCGTCAAAAACCCTGTTTCTTCGGAAGCTGCAAGGCAGCATGAATGGGGATTTCAAAATGGGAAAGCAAGGCTTGTGCCACCAGGCCCCCATTTCCAGTGAACCCGCAGCCTCTGTCCTTGCCCTTTCTAACAAATCATAAGACACTCCAGGGGCACACTGGTCACACTTGCCTGAATCAACTTTTCTGCACAGGGTGTTCTGCATGGAGCGAGCTCCCTCATCCAAGGATCGTGCGAGGAAAGCTATTGGGCCTTGGCCATTTTGAAGTCCTACAGAATGACAGGAAGAACTGTGCTTCAGTTGCAGTAGGAATGCAAGCCGACTTACTCCCGTCGCTGTGGGGTCTTCGGGTATGAGTGCCTAGAAGGAATGCGAAGCAGATTGTTTTTCTAAGTACAGCTCAGATGAGGGCAACGAGGCAGACTTCCATGGCATGTAGGACGGGAGCAAAGAGATGTCCTGCAGCTGTTGGATGGCTGAGGAAATCTAGCTGTCCCGAGGACGAGTGCCGTGTGTTGCCCTACACTCGGCGTACACACAGTGACTCTGAAGGGATCCCGGCCTGGATGTTTCTGTCTGAGCAGCCCAGAGGAGCCTGCCGCTCCTCAGTGATTTTGTAGGGAACAGGGTGCCCGGGCGAGGGTCCTAAGCGTCCGGAAAAGCCTACGAACGTTCAAATGATGCAGAACTGCGACTAAGACCTCATGGAAACTGCTCCACGCTTCCGCTCCAGCAGGGCAAGTCAAGGCCTCACGTGAGGTAAGTACTCATGTCCAGTTTCCCTTTAGCTCTAGAGCATGACAGGATGAGCTCCTGACCAGGCTATGGAAGCACACTGTTTCTTCAGCGGAAAGTCCTTTTCTTCCCAGGGAGCTGCTTACAGTGTCTCCAGGCCCGTCAGAAACACTGTGTTTTAGGAACCTGCAAGGCAGCATGAAAGGAGCTTTCAAAGCGGGCAAGCAGGGCTTCTCTGGCGGCGCTGTGTTTGAGACTCGACCACGCTATGGAAGCACACTGTTTCTTCAGCGGAAAGTCCTTTTCTTCCCAGGGAGCTGCTTACAGTGTCTCCAGGCCCGTCAGAAACACTGTGTTTTAGGAACCTGCAAGGCAGCATGAAAGGAGCTTTCAAAGCGGGCAAGCAGGGCTTCTCTGGCGGCGCTGTGTTTGAGACTCGACCACGCTATGGAAGCACACTGTTTCTTCAGCGGAAAGTCCTTTTCTTCCCAGGGAGCTGCTTACAGTGTCTCCAGGCCCGTCAGAAACACTGTGTTTTAGGAACCTGCAAGGCAGCATGAAAGGAGCTTTCAAAGCGGGCAAGCAGGGCTTCTCTCTGGCGGCGCTGTGTTTGAGACTCGACCACGCTATGGAAGCACACTGTTTCTTCAGCGGAAAGTCCTTTTCTTCCCAGGGAGCTGCTTACAGTGTCTCCAGGCCCGTCAGAAACACTGTGTTTTAGGAACCTGCAAGGCAGCATGAAAGGAGCTTTCAAAGCGGGCAAGCAGGGCTTCTCTGGCGGCGCTGTGTTTGAGACTCGACCACGCTATGGAAGCACACTGTTTCTTCAGCGGAAAGTCCTTTTCTTCCCAGGGAGCTGCTTACAGTGTCTCCAGGCCCGTCAGAAACACTGTGTTTTAGGAACCTGCAAGGCAGCATGAAAGGAGCTTTCAAAGCGGGCAAGCAGGGCTTCTCTGGCGGCGCTGTGTTTGAGACTCGTCCACGCTATGGAAGCACACTGTTTCTTCAGCGGAAAGTCCTTTTCTTCCCAGGGAGCTGCTTACAGTGTCTCCAGGCCCGTCAGAAACACTGTGTTTTAGGAACCTGCAAGGCAGCATGAAAGGAGCTTTCAAAGCGGGCAAGCAGGGCTTCTCTGGCGGCGCTGTGTTTGAGACTCGACCACGCTATGGAAGCACACTGTTTCTTCAGCGGAAAGTCCTTTTCTTCCCAGGGAGCTGCTTACAGTGTCTCCAGGCCCGTCAGAAACACTGTGTTTTAGGAACCTGCAAGGCAGCATGAAAGGAGCTTTCAAAGCGGGCAAGCAGGGCTTCTCTGGCGGCGCTGTGTTTGAGACTCCGACTGCATTGAGCCCTGCATACCGGGTCTACAGGCCCGTCAAAAACCCTGTTTCTTCGGAAGCTGCAAGGCAGCATGAATGGGGATTTCAAAATGGGAAAGCAAGGCTTGTGCCACCAGGCCCCCATTTCCAGTGAACCCGCAGCCTCTGTCCTTGCCCTTTCTAACAAATCATAAGACACTCCAGGGGCACACTGGTCACACTTGCCTGAATCAACTTTTCTGCACAGGGTGTTCTGCATGGAGCGAGCTCCCTCATCCAAGGATCGTGCGAGGAAAGCTATTGGGCCTTGGCCATTTTGAAGTCCTACAGAATGACAGGAAGAACTGTGCTTCAGTTGCAGTAGGAATGCAAGCCGACTTACTCCCGTCGCTGTGGGGTCTTCGGGTATGAGTGCCTAGAAGGAATGCGAAGCAGATTGTTTTTCTAAGTACAGCTCAGATGAGGGCAACGAGGCAGACTTCCATGGCATGTAGGACGGGAGCAAAGAGATGTCCTGCAGCTGTTGGATGGCTGAGGAAATCTAGCTGTCCCGAGGACGAGTGCCGTGTGTTGCCCTACACTCGGCGTACACACAGTGACTCTGAAGGGATCCCGGCCTGGATGTTTCTGTCTGAGCAGCCCAGAGGAGCCTGCCACTCCTCAGTGATTTTGTAGGGAACAGGGTGCCCGGGCGAGGGTCCTAAGCGTCCGGAAAAGCCTACGAACGTTCAAATGATGCAGAACTGCGACTAAGACTTCATGGAAACTGCTCCACGCTTCCGCTCCAGCAGGGCAAGTCAAGGCCTCACGTGAGGTAAGTACTCATGTCCAGTTTCCCTTTAGCTCTAGAGCATGACAGGATGAGCTCCTGACCAGGCTATGGAAGCACACTGTTTCTTCAGCGGAAAGTCCTTTTCTTCCCAGGGAGCTGCTTACAGTGTCTCCAAGCCCGTCAGAAACACTGTGTTTTAGGAACCTGCAAGGCAGCATGAAAGGAGCTTTCAAAGCGGGCAAGCAGGGCTTCTCTGGCGGCGCTGTGTTTGAGACTCGTCCACGCTATGGAAGCACACTGTTTCTTCAGCGGAAAGTCCTTTTCTTCCCAGGGAGCTGCTTACAGTGTCTCCAGGCCCGTCAGAAACACTGTGTTTTAGGAACCTGCAAGGCAGCATGAAAGGAGCTTTCAAAGCGGGCAAGCAGGGCTTCTCTGGCCGCGCTGTGTTTGAGACTCGACCACGCTATGGAAGCACACTGTTTCTTCAGCGGAAAGTCCTTTTCTTCCCAGGGAGCTGCTTACAGTGTCTCCAGGCCCGTCAGAAACACTGTGTTTTAGGAACCTGCAAGGCAGCATGAAAGGAGCTTTCAAAGCGGGCAAGCAGGGCTTCTCTCTGGCGGCGCTGTGTTTGAGACTCGACCACGCTATGGAAGCACATTGTTTCTTCAGCGAAAATTCCTTTTCTTCCCAGGGAGCTGCTTACAGTGTCTCCAGGCCCGCCAGAAACACTGTGTTATAGGAACTTGCAAGGCAGCATGAAAGGAGCTTTCAAAGCGGGCAAGCAGGGCTTCTCTGGCGGCGCTGTGTTTGAGACTCGACCACGCTATGGAAGCACACTGTTTCTTCAGCGGAAAGTCCTTTTCTTCCCAGGGAGCTGCTTACAGTGTCTCCAGGCCCGTCAGAAACACTGTGTTTTAGGAACCTGCAAGGCAGCATGAAAGGAGCTTTCAAAGCGGGCAAGCAGGGCTTCTCTGGCGGCGCTGTGTTTGAGACTCGACCACGCTATGGAAGCACACTGTTTCTTCAGCGGAAAGTCCTTTTCTTCCCAGGGAGCTGCTTACAGTGTCTCCAGGCCCGTCAGAAACACTGTGTTTTAGGAACCTGCAAGGCAGCATGAAAGGAGCTTTCAAAGCGGGCAAGCAGGGCTTCTCTCTGGCGGCGCTGTGTTTGAGACTCGACCACGCTATGGAAGCACACTGTTTCTTCAGCGGAAAGTCCTTTTCTTCCCAGGGAGCTGCTTACAGTGTCTCCAGGCCCGTCAGAAACACTGTGTTTTAGGAACCTGCAAGGCAGCATGAAAGGAGCTTTCAAAGCGGGCAAGCAGGGCTTCTCTGGCGGCGCTGTGTTTGAGACTCGACCACGCTATGGAAGCACACTGTTTCTTCAGCGGAAAGTCCTTTTCTTCCCAGGGAGCTGCTTACAGTGTCTCCAGGCCCGTCAGAAACACTGTGTTTTAGGAACCTGCAAGGCAGCATGAAAGGAGCTTTCAAAGCGGGCAAGCAGGGCTTCTCTGGCGGCGCTGTGTTTGAGACTCCGACTGCATTGAGCCCTGCATACCGGGTCTACAGGCCCGTCAAAAACCCTATTTCTTCGGAAGCTGCAAGGCAGCATGAATGGGGATTTTAAAATGGGAAAGCAAGGCTTGTGCCACCAGGCCCCCATTTCCAGTGAACCCGCAGCCTCTGTCCTTGCCCTTTCTAACAAATCATAAGACACTCCAGGGGCACACTGGTCACACTTGCCTGAATCAACTTTTCTGCACAGGGTGTTCTGCATGGAGCGAGCTCCCTCATCCAAGGATCGTGCGAGGAAAGCTATTGGGCCTTGGCCATTTTGAAGTCCTACAGAATGACAGGAAGAACTGTGCTTCAGTTGCAGTAGGAATGCAAGCCGACTTACTCCCGTCGCTGTGGGGTCTTCGGGTATGAGTGCCTAGAAGGAATGCGAAGCAGATTGTTTTTCTAAGTACAGCTCAGATGAGGGCAACGAGGCAGACTTCCATGGCATGTAGGACGGGAGCAAAGAGATGTCCTGCAGCTGTTGGATGGCTGAGGAAATCTAGCTGTCCCGAGGACGAGTGCCGTGTGTTGCCCTACACTCGGCGTACACACAGTGACTCTGAAGGGATCCCGGCCTGGATGTTTCTGTCTGAGCAGCCCAGAGGAGCCTGCCGCTCCTCAGTGATTTTGTAGGGAACAGGGTGCCCGGGCGAGGGTCCTAAGCGTCCGGAAAAGCCTACGAACGTTCAAATGATGCAGAACTGCGACTAAGACCTCATGGAAACTGCTCCACGCTTCCGCTCCAGCAGGGCAAGTCAAGGCCTCACGTGAGGTAAGTACTCATGTCCAGTTTCCCTTTAGCTCTAGAGCATGACAGGATGAGCTCCTGACCAGGCTATGGAAGCACACTGTTTCTTCAGCGGAAAGTCCTTTTCTTCCCAGGGAGCTGCTTACAGTGTCTCCAGGCCCGTCAGAAACACTGTGTTTTAGGAACCTGCAAGGCAGCATGAAAGGAGCTTTCAAAGCGGGCAAGCAGGGCTTCTCTGGCGGCGCTGTGTTTGAGACTCGACCACGCTATGGAAGCACACTGTTTCTTCAGCGGAAAGTCCTTTTCTTCCCAGGGAGCTGCTTACAGTGTCTCCAGGCCCGTCAGAAACACTGTGTTTTAGGAACCTGCAAGGCAGCATGAAAGGAGCTTTCAAAGCGGGCAAGCAGGGCTTCTCTCTGGCGGCGCTGTGTTTGAGACTCGACCACGCTATGGAAGCACACTGTTTCTTCAGCGGAAAGTCCTTTTCTTCCCAGGGAGCTGCTTACAGTGTCTCCAGGCCCGTCAGAAACACTGTGTTTTAGGAACCTGCAAGGCAGCATGAAAGGAGCTTTCAAAGCGGGCAAGCAGGGCTTCTCTGGCGGCGCTGTGTTTGAGACTCGACCACGCTATGGAAGCACACTGTTTCTTCAGCGGAAAGTCCTTTTCTTCCCAGGGAGCTGCTTACAGTGTCTCCAGGCCCGTCAGAAACACTGTGTTTTAGGAACCTGCAAGGCAGCATGAAAGGAGCTTTCAAAGCGGGCAAGCAGGGCTTCTCTGGCGGCGCTGTGTTTGAGACTCGACCACGCTATGGAAGCACACTGTTTCTTCAGCGGAAAGTCCTTTTCTTCCCAGGGAGCTGCTTACAGTGTCTCCAGGCCCGTCAGAAACACTGTGTTTTAGGAACCTGCAAGGCAGCATGAAAGGAGCTTTCAAAGCGGGCAAGCAGGGCTTCTCTGGCGGCGCTGTGTTAGAGACTCGACCACGCTATGGAAGCACACTGTTTCTTCAGCGGAAAGTCCTTTTCTTCCCAGGGAGCTGCTTACAGTGTCTCCAGGCCCGTCAGAAACACTGTGTTTTAGGAACCTGCAAGGCAGCATGAAAGGAGCTTTCAAAGCGGGCAAGCGGGGCTTCTCTGGCGGCGCTGTGTTTGAGACTCGACCACGCTATGGAAGCACACTGTTTCTTCAGCGGAAAGTCCTTTTCTTCCCAGGGAGCTGCTTACAGTGTCTCCAGGCCCGTCAGAAACACTGTGTTTTAGGAACCTGCAAGGCAGCATGAAAGGAGCTTTCAAAGCGGGCAAGCAGGGCTTCTCTGGCGGCGCTGTGTTTGAGACTCGACCACGCTATGGAAGCACACTGTTTCTTCAGCGGAAAGTCCTTTTCTACCCCTGGAGCTGCTTACAGTGTCTCCAGGCCCGTCAGAAACACTGTGTTTTAGGAACCTGCAAGGAAGCATGAAAGGAGCTTTCAAAGCGGGCAAGCAGGGCTTCTCTCTGGCGGCGCTGTGTTTGAGACTCGACCACGCTATGGAAGCACACTGTTTCTTCAGCGAAAATTCCTTTTCTTCCCAGGGAGCTGCTTACAGTGTCTCCAGGCCCGCCAGAAACACTGTGTTATAGGAACTTGCAAGGCAGCATGAAAGGAGCTTTCAAAGCGGGCAAGCAGGGCTTCTCTGGCGGCGCTGTGTTTGAGACTCGACCACGCTATGGAAGCACACTGTTTCTTCAGCGGAAAGTCCTTTTCTTCCCAGGGAGCTGCTTACAGTGTCTCCAGGCCCGTCAGAAACACTGTGTTTTAGGAACCTGCAAGGCAGCATGAAAGGAGCTTTCAAAGCGGGCAAGCAGGGCTTCTCTGGCGGCGGTGTGTTTGAGACTCGACCACGCTATGGAAGCACACTGTTTCTTCAGCGGAAAGTCCTTTTCTTCCCAGGGAGCTGCTTACAGTGTCTCCAGGCCCGTCAGAAACACTGTGTTTTAGGAACCTGCAAGGCAGCATGAAAGGAGCTTTCAAAGCGGGCAAGCAGGGCTTCTCTCTGGCGGCGCTGTGTTTGAGACTCGACCGCGCTATGGAAGCACACTGTTTCTTCAGCGGAAAGTCCTTTTCTTCCCAGGGAGCTGCTTACAGTGTCTCCAGGCCCGTCAGAAACACTGTGTTTTAGGAACCTGCAAGGAAGCATGAAAGGAGCTTTCAAAGCGGGCAAGCAGGGCTTCTCTGGCGGCGCTGTGTTTGAGACTCGACCACGCTATGGAAGCACACTGTTTCTTCAGCGGAAAGTCCTTTTCTTCCCAGGGAGCTGCTTACAGTGTCTCCAGGCCCGTCAGAAACACTGTGTTTTAGGAACCTGCAAGGCAGCATGAAAGGAGCTTTCAAAGCGGGCAAGCAGGGCTTCTCTGGCGGCGCTGTGTTTGAGACTCGACCACGCTATGGAAGCACACTGTTTCTTCAGCGGAAAGTCCTTTTCTTCCCAGGGAGCTGCTTACAGTGTCTCCAGGCCCGTCAGAAACACTGTGTTTTAGGAACCTGCAAGGCAGCATGAAAGGAGCTTTCAAAGCGGGCAAGCAGGGCTTCTCTGGCGGCGCTGTGTTTGAGACTCGACCACGCTATGGAAGCACACTGTTTCTTCAGCGGAAAGTCCTTTTCTTCCCAGGGAGCTGCTTACAGTGTCTCCAGGCCCGTCAGAAACACTGTGTTTTAGGAACCTGCAAGGCAGCATGAAAGGAGCTTTCAAAGCGGGCAAGCAGGGCTTCTCTGGCGGCGCTGTGTTTGAGACTCCGACTGCATTGAGCCCTGCATACCGGGTCTACAGGCCCGTCAAAAACCCTGTTTCTTCGGAAGCTGCAAGGCAGCATGAATGGGGATTTCAAAATGGGAAAGCAAGGCTTGTGCCACCAGGCCCCCATTTCCAGTGAACCCGCAGCCTCTGTCCTTGCCCTTTCTAACAAATCATAAGACACTCCAGGGGCACACTGGTCACACTTGCCTGAATCAACTTTTCTGCACAGGGTGTTCTGCATGGAGCGAGCTCCCTCATCCAAGGATCGTGCGAGGAAAGCTATTGGGCCTTGGCCATTTTGAAGTCCTACAGAATGACAGGAAGAACTGTGCTTCAGTTGCAGTAGGAATGCAAGCCGACTTACTCCCGTCGCTGTGGGGTCTTCGGGTATGAGTGCCTAGAAGGAATGCGAAGCAGATTGTTTTTCTAAGTACAGCTCAGATGAGGGCAACGAGGCAGACTTCCATGGCATGTAGGACGGGAGCAAAGAGATGTCCTGCAGCTGTTGGATGGCTGAGGAAATCTAGCTGTCCCGAGGACGAGTGCCGTGTGTTGCCCTACACTCGGCGTACACACAGTGACTCTGAAGGGATCCCGGCCTGGATGTTTCTGTCTGAGCAGCCCAGAGGAGCCTGCCGCTCCTCAGTGATTTTGTAGGGAACAGGGTGCCCGGGCGAGGGTCCTAAGCGTCCGGAAAAGCCGACGAACGTTCAAATGATGCAGAACTGCGACTAAGACCTCATGGAAACTGCTCCACGCTTCCGCTCCAGCAGGGCAAGTCAAGGCCTCACGTGAGGTAAGTACTCATGTCCAGTTTCCCTTTAGCTCTAGAGCATGACAGGATGAGCTCCTGACCAGGCTATGGAAGCACACTGTTTCTTCAGCGGAAAGTCCTTTTCTTCCCAGGGAGCTGCTTACAGTGTCTCCAGGCCCGTCAGAAACACTGTGTTTTAGGAACCTGCAAGGCAGCATGAAAGGAGCTTTCAAAGCGGGCAAGCAGGGCTTCTCTGGCGGCGCTGTGTTTGAGACTCCGACTGCATTGAGCCCTGCATACCGGGTCTACAGGCCCGTCAAAAACCCTATTTCTTCGGAAGCTGCAAGGCAGCATGAATGGGGATTTCAAAATGGGAAAGCAAGGCTTGTGCCACCAGGCCCCCATTTCCAGTGAACCCGCAGCCTCTGTCCTTGCCCTTTCTAACAAATCATAAGACACTCCAGGGGCACACTGGTCACACTTGCCTGAATCAACTTTTCTGCACAGGGTGTTCTGCATGGAGCGAGCTCCCTCATCCAAGGATCGTGCGAGGAAAGCTATTGGGCCTTGGCCATTTTGAAGTCCTACAGAATGACAGGAAGAACTGTGCTTCAGTTGCAGTAGGAATGCAAGCCGACTTACTCCCGTCGCTGTGGGGTCTTCGGGTATGAGTGCCTAGAAGGAATGCGAAGCAGATTGTTTTTCTAAGTACAGCTCAGATGAGGGCAACGAGGCAGACTTCCATGGCATGTAGGACGGGAGCAAAGAGATGTCCTGCAGCTGTTGGATGGCTGAGGAAATCTAGCTGTCCCGAGGACGAGTGCCGTGTGTTGCCCTACACTCGGCGTACACACAGTGACTCTGAAGGGATCCCGGCCTGGATGTTTCTGTCTGAGCAGCCCAGAGGAGCCTGCCGCTCCTCAGTGATTTTGTAGGGAACAGGGTGCCCGGGCGAGGGTCCTAAGCGTCCGGAAAAGCCGACGAACGTTCAAATGATGCAGAACTGCGACTAAGACCTCATGGAAACTGCTCCACGCTTCCGCTCCAGCAGGGCAAGTCAAGGCCTCACGTGAGGTAAGTACTCATGTCCAGTTTCCCTTTAGCTCTAGAGCATGACAGGATGAGCTCCTGACCAGGCTATGGAAGCACACTGTTTCTTCAGCGGAAAGTCCTTTTCTTCCCAGGGAGCTGCTTACAGTGTCTCCAGGCCCGTCAGAAACACTGTGTTTTAGGAACCTGCAAGGCAGCATGAAAGGAGCTTTCAAAGCGGGCAAGCAGGGCTTCTCTGGGGGCGCTGTGTTTGAGACTCGTCCACGCTATGGAAGCACACTGTTTCTTCAGCGGAAAGTCCTTTTCTTCCCAGGGAGCTGCTTACAGTGTCTCCAGGCCCGTCAGAAACACTGTGTTTTAGGAACCTGCAAGGCAGCATGAAAGGAGCTTTCAAAGCGGGCAAGCAGGGCTTCTCTCTGGCGGCGCTGTGTTTGAGACTCGACCACGCTATGGAAGCACACTGTTTCTTCAGCGGAAAGTCCTTTTCTTCCCAGGGAGCTGCTTACAGTGTCTCCAGGCCCGTCAGAAACACTGTGTTTTAGGAACCTGCAAGGCAGCATGAAAGGAGCTTTCAAAGCGGGCAAGCAGGGCTTCTCTGGCGGCGCTGTGTTTGAGACTCGACCACGCTATGGAAGCACACTGTTTCTTCAGCGGAAAGTCCTTTTCTTCCCAGGGAGCTGCTTACAGTGTCTCCAGGCCCGTCAGAAACACTGTGTTTTAGGAACCTGCAAGGCAGCATGAAAGGAGCTTTCAAAGCGGGCAAGCAGGGCTTCTCTCTGGCGGCGCTGTGTTTGAGACTCGACCACGCTATGGAAGCACACTGTTTCTTCAGCGAAAATTCCTTTTCTTCCCAGGGAGCTGCTTACAGTGTCTCCAGGCCCGCCAGAAACACTGTGTTATAGGAACTTGCAAGGCAGCATGAAAGGAGCTTTCAAAGCGGGCAAGCAGGGCTTCTCTGGCGGCGCTGTGTTTGAGACTCGACCACGCTATGGAAGCACACTGTTTCTTCAGCGGAAAGTCCTTTTCTTCCCAGGGAGCTGCTTACAGTGTCTCCAGGCCCGTCAGAAACACTGTGTTTTAGGAACCTGCAAGGCAGCATGAAAGGAGCTTTCAAAGCGGGCAAGCAGGGCTTCTCTGGCGGCGCTGTGTTTGAGACTCGACCACGCTATGGAAGCACACTGTTTCTTCAGCGGAAAGTCCTTTTCTTCCCAGGGAGCTGCTTACAGTGTCTCCAGGCCCGTCAGAAACACTGTGTTTTAGGAACCTGCAAGGCAGCATGAAAGGAGCTTTCAAAGCGGGCAAGCAGGGCTTCTCTGGCGGCGCTGTGTTTGAGACTCCGACTGCATTGAGCCCTGCATACCGGGTCTACAGGCCCGTCAAAAACCCTGTTTCTTCGGAAGCTGCAAGGCAGCATGAATGGGGATTTCAAAATGGGAAAGCAAGGCTTGTGCCACCAGGCCCCCATTTCCAGTGAACCCGCAGCCTCTGTCCTTGCCCTTTCTAACAAATCATAAGACACTCCAGGGGCACACTGGTCACACTTGCCTGAATCAACTTTTCTGCACAGGGTGTTCTGCATGGAGCGAGCTCCCTCATCCAAGGATCGTGCGAGGAAAGCTATTGGGCCTTGGCCATTTTGAAGTCCTACAGAATGACAGGAAGAACTGTGCTTCAGTTGCAGTAGGAATGCAAGCCGACTTACTCCCGTCGCTGTGGGGTCTTCGGGTATGAGTGCCTAGAAGGAATGCGAAGCAGATTGTTTTTCTAAGTACAGCTCAGATGAGGGCAACGAGGCAGACTTCCATGGCATGTAGGACGGGAGCAAAGAGATGTCCTGCAGCTGTTGGATGGCTGAGGAAATCTAGCTGTCCCGAGGACGAGTGCCGTGTGTTGCCCTACACTCGGCGTACACACAGTGACTCTGAAGGGATCCCGGCCTGGATGTTTCTGTCTGAGCAGCCCAGAGGAGCCTGCCGCTCCTCAGTGATTTTGTAGGGAACAGGGTGCCCGGGCGAGGGTCCTAAGCGTCCGGAAAAGCCTACGAACGTTCAAATGATGCAGAACTGCGACTAAGACCTCATGGAAACTGCTCCACGCTTCCGCTCCAGCAGGGCAAGTCAAGGCCTCACGTGAGGTAAGTACTCATGTCCAGTTTCCCTTTAGCTCTAGAGCATGACAGGATGAGCTCCTGACCAGGCTATGGAAGCACACTGTTTCTTCAGCGGAAAGTCCTTTTCTTCCCAGGGAGCTGCTTACAGTGTCTCCAGGCCCGTCAGAAACACTGTGTTTTAGGAACCTGCAAGGCAGCATGAAAGGAGCTTTCAAAGCGGGCAAGCAGGGCTTCTCTGGCGGCGCTGTGTTTGAGACTCGACCACGCTATGGAAGCACACTGTTTCTTCAGCGGAAAGTCCTTTTCTTCCCAGGGAGCTGCTTACAGTGTCTCCAGGCCCGTCAGAAACACTGTGTTTTAGGAACCTGCAAGGCAGCATGAAAGGAGCTTTCAAAGCGGGCAAGCAGGGCTTCTCTCTGGCGGCGCTGTGTTTGAGACTCGACCACGCTATGGAAGCACACTGTTTCTTCAGCGGAAAGTCCTTTTCTTCCCAGGGAGCTGCTTACAGTGTCTCCAGGCCCGTCAGAAACACTGTGTTTTAGGAACCTGCAAGGCAGCATGAAAGGAGCTTTCAAAGCGGGCAAGCAGGGCTTCTCTGGCGGCGCTGTGTTTGAGACTCGACCACGCTATGGAAGCACACTGTTTCTTCAGCGGAAAGTCCTTTTCTTCCCAGGGAGCTGCTTACAGTGTCTCCAGGCCCGTCAGAAACACTGTGTTTTAGGAACCTGCAAGGCAGCATGAAAGGAGCTTTCAAAGCGGGCAAGCAGGGCTTCTCTGGCGGCGCTGTGTTTGAGACTCGACCACGCTATGGAAGCACACTGTTTCTTCAGCGGAAAGTCCTTTTCTTCCCAGGGAGCTGCTTACAGTGTCTCCAGGCCCGTCAGAAACACTGTGTTTTAGGAACCTGCAAGGCAGCATGAAAGGAGCTTTCAAAGCGGGCAAGCAGGGCTTCTCTGGCGGCGCTGTGTTAGAGACTCGACCACGCTATGGAAGCACACTGTTTCTTCAGCGGAAAGTCCTTTTCTTCCCAGGGAGCTGCTTACAGTGTCTCCAGGCCCGTCAGAAACACTGTGTTTTAGGAACCTGCAAGGCAGCATGAAAGGAGCTTTCAAAGCGGGCAAGCGGGGCTTCTCTGGCGGCGCTGTGTTTGAGACTCGACCACGCTATGGAAGCACACTGTTTCTTCAGCGGAAAGTCCTTTTCTTCCCAGGGAGCTGCTTACAGTGTCTCCAGGCCCGTCAGAAACACTGTGTTTTAGGAACCTGCAAGGCAGCATGAAAGGAGCTTTCAAAGCGGGCAAGCAGGGCTTCTCTGGCGGCGCTGTGTTTGAGACTCGACCACGCTATGGAAGCACACTGTTTCTTCAGCGGAAAGTCCTTTTCTACCCCTGGAGCTGCTTACAGTGTCTCCAGGCCCGTCAGAAACACTGTGTTTTAGGAACCTGCAAGGAAGCATGAAAGGAGCTTTCAAAGCGGGCAAGCAGGGCTTCTCTCTGGCGGCGCTGTGTTTGAGACTCGACCACGCTATGGAAGCACACTGTTTCTTCAGCGAAAATTCCTTTTCTTCCCAGGGAGCTGCTTACAGTGTCTCCAGGCCCGCCAGAAACACTGTGTTATAGGAACTTGCAAGGCAGCATGAAAGGAGCTTTCAAAGCGGGCAAGCAGGGCTTCTCTGGCGGCGCTGTGTTTGAGACTCGACCACGCTATGGAAGCACACTGTTTCTTCAGCGGAAAGTCCTTTTCTTCCCAGGGAGCTGCTTACAGTGTCTCCAGGCCCGTCAGAAACACTGTGTTTTAGGAACCTGCAAGGCAGCATGAAAGGAGCTTTCAAAGCGGGCAAGCAGGGCTTCTCTGGCGGCGGTGTGTTTGAGACTCGACCACGCTATGGAAGCACACTGTTTCTTCAGCGGAAAGTCCTTTTCTTCCCAGGGAGCTGCTTACAGTGTCTCCAGGCCCGCCAGAAACACTGTGTTTTAGGAACCTGCAAGGCAGCATGAAAGGAGCTTTCAAAGCGGGCAAGCAGGGCTTCTCTCTGGCGGCGCTGTGTTTGAGACTCGACCGCGCTATGGAAGCACACTGTTTCTTCAGCGGAAAGTCCTTTTCTTCCCAGGGAGCTGCTTACAGTGTCTCCAGGCCCGTCAGAAACACTGTGTTTTAGGAACCTGCAAGGAAGCATGAAAGGAGCTTTCAAAGCGGGCAAGCAGGGCTTCTCTGGCGGCGCTGTGTTTGAGACTCGACCACGCTATGGAAGCACACTGTTTCTTCAGCGGAAAGTCCTTTTCTTCCCAGGGAGCTGCTTACAGTGTCTCCAGGCCCGTCAGAAACACTGTGTTTTAGGAACCTGCAAGGCAGCATGAAAGGAGCTTTCAAAGCGGGCAAGCAGGGCTTCTCTGGCGGCGCTGTGTTTGAGACTCGACCACGCTATGGAAGCACACTGTTTCTTCAGCGGAAAGTCCTTTTCTTCCCAGGGAGCTGCTTACAGTGTCTCCAGGCCCGTCAGAAACACTGTGTTTTAGGAACCTGCAAGGCAGCATGAAAGGAGCTTTCAAAGCGGGCAAGCAGGGCTTCTCTGGCGGCGCTGTGTTTGAGACTCGACCACGCTATGGAAGCACACTGTTTCTTCAGCGGAAAGTCCTTTTCTTCCCAGGGAGCTGCTTACAGTGTCTCCAGGCCCGTCAGAAACACTGTGTTTTAGGAACCTGCAAGGCAGCATGAAAGGAGCTTTCAAAGCGGGCAAGCAGGGCTTCTCTGGCGGCGCTGTGTTTGAGACTCCGACTGCATTGAGCCCTGCATACCGGGTCTACAGGCCCGTCAAAAACCCTGTTTCTTCGGAAGCTGCAAGGCAGCATGAATGGGGATTTCAAAATGGGAAAGCAAGGCTTGTGCCACCAGGCCCCCATTTCCAGTGAACCCGCAGCCTCTGTCCTTGCCCTTTCTAACAAATCATAAGACACTCCAGGGGCACACTGGTCACACTTGCCTGAATCAACTTTTCTGCACAGGGTGTTCTGCATGGAGCGAGCTCCCTCATCCAAGGATCGTGCGAGGAAAGCTATTGGGCCTTGGCCATTTTGAAGTCCTACAGAATGACAGGAAGAACTGTGCTTCAGTTGCAGTAGGAATGCAAGCCGACTTACTCCCGTCGCTGTGGGGTCTTCGGGTATGAGTGCCTAGAAGGAATGCGAAGCAGATTGTTTTTCTAAGTACAGCTCAGATGAGGGCAACGAGGCAGACTTCCATGGCATGTAGGACGGGAGCAAAGAGATGTCCTGCAGCTGTTGGATGGCTGAGGAAATCTAGCTGTCCCGAGGACGAGTGCCGTGTGTTGCCCTACACTCGGCGTACACACAGTGACTCTGAAGGGATCCCGGCCTGGATGTTTCTGTCTGAGCAGCCCAGAGGAGCCTGCCGCTCCTCAGTGATTTTGTAGGGAACAGGGTGCCCGGGCGAGGGTCCTAAGCGTCCGGAAAAGCCGACGAACGTTCAAATGATGCAGAACTGCGACTAAGACCTCATGGAAACTGCTCCACGCTTCCGCTCCAGCAGGGCAAGTCAAGGCCTCACGTGAGGTAAGTACTCATGTCCAGTTTCCCTTTAGCTCTAGAGCATGACAGGATGAGCTCCTGACCAGGCTATGGAAGCACACTGTTTCTTCAGCGGAAAGTCCTTTTCTTCCCAGGGAGCTGCTTACAGTGTCTCCAGGCCCGTCAGAAACAGTGTGTTTTAGGAACCTGCAAGGCAGCATGAAAGGAGCTTTCAAAGCGGGCAAGCAGGGCTTCTCTGGCGGCGCTGTGTTTGAGACTCGTCCACGCTATGGAAGCACACTGTTTCTTCAGCGGAAAGTCCTTTTCTTCCCAGGGAGCTGCTTACAGTGTCTCCAGGCCCGTCAGAAACACTGTGTTTTAGGAACCTGCAAGGCAGCATGAAAGGAGCTTTCAAAGCGGGCAAGCAGGGCTTCTCTGCGGCGCTGTGTTTGAGACTCGACCACGCTATGGAAGCACACTGTTTCTTCAGCGGAAAGTCCTTTTCTTCCCAGGGAGCTGCTTACAGTGTCTCCAGGCCCGTCAGAAACACTGTGTTTTAGGAACCTGCAAGGCAGCATGAAAGGAGCTTTCAAAGCGGGCAAGCAGGGCTTCTCTGGCGGCGCTGTGTTTGAGACTCGACCACGCTATGGAAGCACACTGTTTCTTCAGCGGAAAGTCCTTTTCTTCCCCGGGAGCTGCTTACACTGTCTCCAGGCCCGTCAGAAACACTGTGTTTTAGGAACCTGCAAGGCAGCATGAAAGGAGCTTTCAAAGCGGGCAAGCAGGGCTTCTCTGGCGGCGCTGTGTTTGAGACTCGACCACGCTATGGAAGCACACTGTTTCTTCAGCGGAAAGTCCTTTTCTTCCCAGGGAGCTGCTTACAGTGTCTCCAGGCCCGTCAGAAACACTGTGTTTTAGGAACCTGCAAGGCAGCATGAAAGGAGCTTTCAAAGCGGGCAAGCAGGGCTTCTCTGGCGGCGCTGTGTTTGAGACTCGACCACGCTATGGAAGCACACTGTTTCTTCAGCGGAAAGTCCTTTTCTTCCCAGGGAGCTGCTTACAGTGTCTCCAGGCCCGTCAGAAACACTGTGTTTTAGGAACCTGCAAGGCAGCATGAAAGGAGCTTTCAAAGCGGGCAAGCAGGGCTTCTCTGGCGGCGCTGTGTTTGAGACTCGACCACGCTATGGAAGCACACTGTTTCTTCAGCGGAAAGTCCTTTTCTTCCCAGGGAGCTGCTTACAGTGTCTCCAGGCCCGTCAGAAACACTGTGTTTTAGGAACCTGCAAGGCAGCATGAGAGGAGCTTTCAAAGCGGGCAAGCAGGGCTTCTCTGGCGGCGCTGTGTTTGAGACTCCGACTGCATTGAGCCCTGCATACCGGGTCTACAGGCCCGTCAAAAACCCTGTTTCTTCGGAAGCTGCAAGGCAGCATGAATGGGGATTTCAAAATGGGAAAGCAAGGCTTGTGCCACCAGGCCCCCATTTCCAGTGAACCCGCAGCCTCTGTCCTTGCCCTTTCTAACAAATCATAAGACACTCCAGGGGCACACTGGTCACACTTGCCTGAATCAACTTTTCTGCACAGGGTGTTCTGCATGGAGCGAGCTCCCTCATCCAAGGATCGTGCGAGGAAAGCTATTGGGCCTTGGCCATTTTGAAGTCCTACAGAATGACAGGAAGAACTGTGCTTCAGTTGCAGTAGGAATGCAAGCCGACTTACTCCCGTCGCTGTGGGGTCTTCGGGTATGAGTGCCTAGAAGGAATGCGAAGCAGATTGTTTTTCTAAGTACAGCTCAGATGAGGGCAACGAGGCAGACTTCCATGGCATGTAGGACGGGAGCAAAGAGATGTCCTGCAGCTGTTGGATGGCTGAGGAAATCTAGCTGTCCCGAGGACGAGTGCCGTGTGTTGCCCTACACTCGGCGTACACACAGTGACTCTGAAGGGATCCCGGCCTGGATGTTTCTGTCTGAGCAGCCCAGAGGAGCCTGCCGCTCCTCAGTGATTTTGTAGGGAACAGGGTGCCCGGGCGAGGGTCCTAAGCGTCCGGAAAAGCCTACGAACGTTCAAATGATGCAGAACTGCGACTAAGACCTCATGGAAACTGCTCCACGCTTCCGCTCCAGCAGGGCAAGTCAAGGCCTCACGTGAGGTAAGTACTCATGTCCAGTTTCCCTTTAGCTCTAGAGCATGACAGGATGAGCTCCTGACCAGGCTATGGAAGCACACTGTTTCTTCAGCGGAAAGTCCTTTTCTTCCCAGGGAGCTGCTTACAGTGTCTCCAGGCCCGTCAGAAACACTGTGTTTTAGGAACCTGCAAGGCAGCATGAAAGGAGCTTTCAAAGCGGGCAAGCAGGGCTTCTCTGGCGGCGCTGTGTTTGAGACTCGTCCACGCTATGGAAGCACACTGTTTCTTCAGCGGAAAGTCCTTTTCTTCCCAGGGAGCTGCTTACAGTGTCTCCAGGCCCGTCAGAAACACTGTGTTTTAGGAACCTGCAAGGCAGCATGAAAGGAGCTTTCAAAGCGGGCAAGCAGGGCTTCTCTCTGGCGGCGCTGTGTTTGAGACTCGACCACGCTATGGAAGCACACTGTTTCTTCAGCGGAAAGTCCTTTTCTTCCCAGGGAGCTGCTTACAGTGTCTCCAGGCCCGTCAGAAACACTGTGTTTTAGGAACCTGCAAGGCAGCATGAAAGGAGCTTTCAAAGCGGGCAAGCAGGGCTTCTCTGGCGGCGCTGTGTTTGAGACTCGACCACGCTATGGAAGCACACTGTTTCTTCAGCGGAAAGTCCTTTTCTTCCCAGGGAGCTGCTTACAGTGTCTCCAGGCCCGTCAGAAACACTGTGTTTTAGGAACCTGCAAGGCAGCATGAAAGGAGCTTTCAAAGCGGGCAAGCAGGGCTTCTCTGGCGGCGCTGTGTTTGAGACTCCGACTGCATTGAGCCCTGCATACCGGGTCTACAGGCCCGTCAAAAACCCTGTTTCTTCGGAAGCTGCAAGGCAGCATGAATGGGGATTTCAAAATGGGAAAGCAAGGCTTGTGCCACCAGGCCCCCATTTCCAGTGAACCCGCAGCCTCTGTCCTTGCCCTTTCTAACAAATCATAAGACACTCCAGGGGCACACTGGTCACACTTGCCTGAATCAACTTTTCTGCACAGGGTGTTCTGCATGGAGCGAGCTCCCTCATCCAAGGATCGTGCGAGGAAAGCTATTGGGCCTTGGCCATTTTGAAGTCCTACAGAATGACAGGAAGAACTGTGCTTCAGTTGCAGTAGGAATGCAAGCCGACTTACTCCCGTCGCTGTGGGGTCTTCGGGTATGAGTGCCTAGAAGGAATGCGAAGCAGATTGTTTTTCTAAGTACAGCTCAGATGAGGGCAACGAGGCAGACTTCCATGGCATGTAGGACGGGAGCAAAGAGATGTCCTGCAGCTGTTGGATGGCTGAGGAAATCTAGCTGTCCCGAGGACGAGTGCCGTGTGTTGCCCTACACTCGGCGTACACACAGTGACTCTGAAGGGATCCCGGCCTGGATGTTTCTGTCTGAGCAGCCCAGAGGAGCCTGCCGCTCCTCAGTGATTTTGTAGGGAACAGGGTGCCCGGGCGAGGGTCCTAAGCGTCCGGAAAAGCCTACGAACGTTCAAATGATGCAGAACTGCGACTAAGACTTCATGGAAACTGCTCCACGCTTCCGCTCCAGCAGGGCAAGTCAAGGCCTCACGTGAGGTAAGTACTCATGTCCAGTTTCCCTTTAGCTCTAGAGCATGACAGGATGAGCTCCTGACCAGGCTATGGAAGCACACTGTTTCTTCAGCGGAAAGTCCTTTTCTTCCCAGGGAGCTGCTTACAGTGTCTCCAAGCCCGTCAGAAACACTGTGTTTTAGGAACCTGCAAGGCAGCATGAAAGGAGCTTTCAAAGCGGGCAAGCAGGGCTTCTCTGGCGGCGCTGTGTTTGAGACTCGTCCACGCTATGGAAGCACACTGTTTCTTCAGCGGAAAGTCCTTTTCTTCCCAGGGAGCTGCTTACAGTGTCTCCAGGCCCGTCAGAAACACTGTGTTTTAGGAACCTGCAAGGCAGCATGAAAGGAGCTTTCAAAGCGGGCAAGCAGGGCTTCTCTGGCGGCGCTGTGTTTGAGACTCGACCACGCTATGGAAGCACACTGTTTCTTCAGCGGAAAGTCCTTTTCTTCCCAGGGAGCTGCTTACAGTGTCTCCAGGCCCGTCAGAAACACTGTGTTTTAGGAACCTGCAAGGCAGCATGAAAGGAGCTTTCAAAGCGGGCAAGCAGGGCTTCTCTCTGGCGGCGCTGTGTTTGAGACTCGACCACGCTATGGAAGCACATTGTTTCTTCAGCGAAAATTCCTTTTCTTCCCAGGGAGCTGCTTACAGTGTCTCCAGGCCCGCCAGAAACACTGTGTTATAGGAACTTGCAAGGCAGCATGAAAGGAGCTTTCAAAGCGGGCAAGCAGGGCTTCTCTGGCGGCGCTGTGTTTGAGACTCGACCACGCTATGGAAGCACACTGTTTCTTCAGCGGAAAGTCCTTTTCTTCCCAGGGAGCTGCTTACAGTGTCTCCAGGCCCGTCAGAAACACTGTGTTTTAGGAACCTGCAAGGCAGCATGAAAGGAGCTTTCAAAGCGGGCAAGCAGGGCTTCTCTGGCGGCGCTGTGTTTGAGACTCGACCACGCTATGGAAGCACACTGTTTCTTCAGCGGAAAGTCCTTTTCTTCCCAGGGAGCTGCTTACAGTGTCTCCAGGCCCGTCAGAAACACTGTGTTTTAGGAACCTGCAAGGCAGCATGAAAGGAGCTTTCAAAGCGGGCAAGCAGGGCTTCTCTCTGGCGGCGCTGTGTTTGAGACTCGACCACGCTATGGAAGCACACTGTTTCTTCAGCGGAAAGTCCTTTTCTTCCCAGGGAGCTGCTTACAGTGTCTCCAGGCCCGTCAGAAACACTGTGTTTTAGGAACCTGCAAGGCAGCATGAAAGGAGCTTTCAAAGCGGGCAAGCAGGGCTTCTCTGGCGGCGCTGTGTTTGAGACTCGACCACGCTATGGAAGCACACTGTTTCTTCAGCGGAAAGTCCTTTTCTTCCCAGGGAGCTGCTTACAGTGTCTCCAGGCCCGTCAGAAACACTGTGTTTTAGGAACCTGCAAGGCAGCATGAAAGGAGCTTTCAAAGCGGGCAAGCAGGGCTTCTCTGGCGGCGCTGTGTTTGAGACTCCGACTGCATTGAGCCCTGCATACCGGGTCTACAGGCCCGTCAAAAACCCTATTTCTTCGGAAGCTGCAAGGCAGCATGAATGGGGATTTCAAAATGGGAAAGCAAGGCTTGTGCCACCAGGCCCCCATTTCCAGTGAACCCGCAGCCTCTGTCCTTGCCCTTTCTAACAAATCATAAGACACTCCAGGGGCACACTGGTCACACTTGCCTGAATCAACTTTTCTGCACAGGGTGTTCTGCATGGAGCGAGCTCCCTCATCCAAGGATCGTGCGAGGAAAGCTATTGGGCCTTGGCCATTTTGAAGTCCTACAGAATGACAGGAAGAACTGTGCTTCAGTTGCAGTAGGAATGCAAGCCGACTTACTCCCGTCGCTGTGGGGTCTTCGGGTATGAGTGCCTAGAAGGAATGCGAAGCAGATTGTTTTTCTAAGTACAGCTCAGATGAGGGCAACGAGGCAGACTTCCATGGCATGTAGGACGGGAGCAAAGAGATGTCCTGCAGCTGTTGGATGGCTGAGGAAATCTAGCTGTCCCGAGGACGAGTGCCGTGTGTTGCCCTACACTCGGCGTACACACAGTGACTCTGAAGGGATCCCGGCCTGGATGTTTCTGTCTGAGCAGCCCAGAGGAGCCTGCCGCTCCTCAGTGATTTTGTAGGGAACAGGGTGCCCGGGCGAGGGTCCTAAGCGTCCGGAAAAGCCTACGAACGTTCAAATGATGCAGAACTGCGACTAAGACCTCATGGAAACTGCTCCACGCTTCCGCTCCAGCAGGGCAAGTCAAGGCCTCACGTGAGGTAAGTACTCATGTCCAGTTTCCCTTTAGCTCTAGAGCATGACAGGATGAGCTCCTGACCAGGCTATGGAAGCACACTGTTTCTTCAGCGGAAAGTCCTTTTCTTCCCAGGGAGCTGCTTACAGTGTCTCCAGGCCCGTCAGAAACACTGTGTTTTAGGAACCTGCAAGGCAGCATGAAAGGAGCTTTCAAAGCGGGCAAGCAGGGCTTCTCTGGCGGCGCTGTGTTTGAGACTCGACCACGCTATGGAAGCACACTGTTTCTTCAGCGGAAAGTCCTTTTCTTCCCCGGGAGCTGCTTACAGTGTCTCCAGGCCCGTCAGAAACACTGTGTTTTAGGAACCTGCAAGGCAGCATGAAAGGAGCTTTCAAAGCGGGCAAGCAGGGCTTCTCTGGCGGCGCTGTGTTTGAGACTCGACCACGCTATGGAAGCACACTGTTTCTTCAGCGGAAAGTCCTTTTCTTCCCAGGGAGCTGCTTACAGTGTCTCCAGGCCCGTCAGAAACACTGTGTTTTAGGAACCTGCAAGGCAGCATGAAAGGAGCTTTCAAAGCGGGCAAGCAGGGCTTCTCTGGCGGCGCTGTGTTTGAGACTCGACCACGCTATGGAAGCACACTGTTTCTTCAGCGGAAAGTCCTTTTCTTCCCAGGGAGCTGCTTACAGTGTCTCCAGGCCCGTCAGAAACACTGTGTTTTAGGAACCTGCAAGGCAGCATGAAAGGAGCTTTCAAAGCGGGCAAGCAGGGCTTCTCTGGCGGCGCTGTGTTTGAGACTCGACCACGCTATGGAAGCACACTGTTTCTTCAGCGGAAAGTCCTTTTCTTCCCAGGGAGCTGCTTACAGTGTCTCCAGGCCCGTCAGAAACACTGTGTTTTAGGAACCTGCAAGGCAGCATGAGAGGAGCTTTCAAAGCGGGCAAGCAGGGCTTCTCTGGCGGCGCTGTGTTTGAGACTCCGACTGCATTGAGCCCTGCATACCGGGTCTACAGGCCCGTCAAAAACCCTGTTTCTTCGGAAGCTGCAAGGCAGCATGAATGGGGATTTCAAAATGGGAAAGCAAGGCTTGTGCCACCAGGCCCCCATTTCCAGTGAACCCGCAGCCTCTGTCCTTGCCCTTTCTAACAAATCATAAGACACTCCAGGGGCACACTGGTCACACTTGCCTGAATCAACTTTTCTGCACAGGGTGTTCTGCATGGAGCGAGCTCCCTCATCCAAGGATCGTGCGAGGAAAGCTATTGGGCCTTGGCCATTTTGAAGTCCTACAGAATGACAGGAAGAACTGTGCTTCAGTTGCAGTAGGAATGCAAGCCGACTTACTCCCGTCGCTGTGGGGTCTTCGGGTATGAGTGCCTAGAAGGAATGCGAAGCAGATTGTTTTTCTAAGTACAGCTCAGATGAGGGCAACGAGGCAGACTTCCATGGCATGTAGGACGGGAGCAAAGAGATGTCCTGCAGCTGTTGGATGGCTGAGGAAATCTAGCTGTCCCGAGGACGAGTGCCGTGTGTTGCCCTACACTCGGCGTACACACAGTGACTCTGAAGGGATCCCGGCCTGGATGTTTCTGTCTGAGCAGCCCAGAGGAGCCTGCCGCTCCTCAGTGATTTTGTAGGGAACAGGGTGCCCGGGCGAGGGTCCTAAGCGTCCGGAAAAGCCTACGAACGTTCAAATGATGCAGAACTGCGACTAAGACCTCATGGAAACTGCTCCACGCTTCCGCTCCAGCAGGGCAAGTCAAGGCCTCACGTGAGGTAAGTACTCATGTCCAGTTTCCCTTTAGCTCTAGAGCATGACAGGATGAGCTCCTGACCAGGCTATGGAAGCACACTGTTTCTTCAGCGGAAAGTCCTTTTCTTCCCAGGGAGCTGCTTACAGTGTCTCCAGGCCCGTCAGAAACACTGTGTTTTAGGAACCTGCAAGGCAGCATGAAAGGAGCTTTCAAAGCGGGCAAGCAGGGCTTCTCTGGCGGCGCTGTGTTTGAGACTCGTCCACGCTATGGAAGCACACTGTTTCTTCAGCGGAAAGTCCTTTTCTTCCCAGGGAGCTGCTTACAGTGTCTCCAGGCCCGTCAGAAACACTGTGTTTTAGGAACCTGCAAGGCAGCATGAAAGGAGCTTTCAAAGCGGGCAAGCAGGGCTTCTCTCTGGCGGCGCTGTGTTTGAGACTCGACCACGCTATGGAAGCACACTGTTTCTTCAGCGGAAAGTCCTTTTCTTCCCAGGGAGCTGCTTACAGTGTCTCCAGGCCCGTCAGAAACACTGTGTTTTAGGAACCTGCAAGGCAGCATGAAAGGAGCTTTCAAAGCGGGCAAGCAGGGCTTCTCTGGCGGCGCTGTGTTTGAGACTCGACCACGCTATGGAAGCACACTGTTTCTTCAGCGGAAAGTCCTTTTCTTCCCAGGGAGCTGCTTACAGTGTCTCCAGGCCCGTCAGAAACACTGTGTTTTAGGAACCTGCAAGGCAGCATGAAAGGAGCTTTCAAAGCGGGCAAGCAGGGCTTCTCTGGCGGCGCTGTGTTTGAGACTCCGACTGCATTGAGCCCTGCATACCGGGTCTACAGGCCCGTCAAAAACCCTGTTTCTTCGGAAGCTGCAAGGCAGCATGAATGGGGATTTCAAAATGGGAAAGCAAGGCTTGTGCCACCAGGCCCCCATTTCCAGTGAACCCGCAGCCTCTGTCCTTGCCCTTTCTAACAAATCATAAGACACTCCAGGGGCACACTGGTCACACTTGCCTGAATCAACTTTTCTGCACAGGGTGTTCTGCATGGAGCGAGCTCCCTCATCCAAGGATCGTGCGAGGAAAGCTATTGGGCCTTGGCCATTTTGAAGTCCTACAGAATGACAGGAAGAACTGTGCTTCAGTTGCAGTAGGAATGCAAGCCGACTTACTCCCGTCGCTGTGGGGTCTTCGGGTATGAGTGCCTAGAAGGAATGCGAAGCAGATTGTTTTTCTAAGTACAGCTCAGATGAGGGCAACGAGGCAGACTTCCATGGCATGTAGGACGGGAGCAAAGAGATGTCCTGCAGCTGTTGGATGGCTGAGGAAATCTAGCTGTCCCGAGGACGAGTGCCGTGTGTTGCCCTACACTCGGCGTACACACAGTGACTCTGAAGGGATCCCGGCCTGGATGTTTCTGTCTGAGCAGCCCAGAGGAGCCTGCCGCTCCTCAGTGATTTTGTAGGGAACAGGGTGCCCGGGCGAGGGTCCTAAGCGTCCGGAAAAGCCTACGAACGTTCAAATGATGCAGAACTGCGACTAAGACTTCATGGAAACTGCTCCACGCTTCCGCTCCAGCAGGGCAAGTCAAGGCCTCACGTGAGGTAAGTACTCATGTCCAGTTTCCCTTTAGCTCTAGAGCATGACAGGATGAGCTCCTGACCAGGCTATGGAAGCACACTGTTTCTTCAGCGGAAAGTCCTTTTCTTCCCAGGGAGCTGCTTACAGTGTCTCCAAGCCCGTCAGAAACACTGTGTTTTAGGAACCTGCAAGGCAGCATGAAAGGAGCTTTCAAAGCGGGCAAGCAGGGCTTCTCTGGCGGCGCTGTGTTTGAGACTCGTCCACGCTATGGAAGCACACTGTTTCTTCAGCGGAAAGTCCTTTTCTTCCCAGGGAGCTGCTTACAGTGTCTCCAGGCCCGTCAGAAACACTGTGTTTTAGGAACCTGCAAGGCAGCATGAAAGGAGCTTTCAAAGCGGGCAAGCAGGGCTTCTCTGGCGGCGCTGTGTTTGAGACTCGACCACGCTATGGAAGCACACTGTTTCTTCAGCGGAAAGTCCTTTTCTTCCCAGGGAGCTGCTTACAGTGTCTCCAGGCCCGTCAGAAACACTGTGTTTTAGGAACCTGCAAGGCAGCATGAAAGGAGCTTTCAAAGCGGGCAAGCAGGGCTTCTCTCTGGCGGCGCTGTGTTTGAGACTCGACCACGCTATGGAAGCACATTGTTTCTTCAGCGAAAATTCCTTTTCTTCCCAGGGAGCTGCTTACAGTGTCTCCAGGCCCGCCAGAAACACTGTGTTATAGGAACTTGCAAGGCAGCATGAAAGGAGCTTTCAAAGCGGGCAAGCAGGGCTTCTCTGGCGGCGCTGTGTTTGAGACTCGACCACGCTATGGAAGCACACTGTTTCTTCAGCGGAAAGTCCTTTTCTTCCCAGGGAGCTGCTTACAGTGTCTCCAGGCCCGTCAGAAACACTGTGTTTTAGGAACCTGCAAGGCAGCATGAAAGGAGCTTTCAAAGCGGGCAAGCAGGGCTTCTCTGGCGGCGCTGTGTTTGAGACTCGACCACGCTATGGAAGCACACTGTTTCTTCAGCGGAAAGTCCTTTTCTTCCCAGGGAGCTGCTTACAGTGTCTCCAGGCCCGTCAGAAACACTGTGTTTTAGGAACCTGCAAGGCAGCATGAAAGGAGCTTTCAAAGCGGGCAAGCAGGGCTTCTCTCTGGCGGCGCTGTGTTTGAGACTCGACCACGCTATGGAAGCACACTGTTTCTTCAGCGGAAAGTCCTTTTCTTCCCAGGGAGCTGCTTACAGTGTCTCCAGGCCCGTCAGAAACACTGTGTTTTAGGAACCTGCAAGGCAGCATGAAAGGAGCTTTCAAAGCGGGCAAGCAGGGCTTCTCTGGCGGCGCTGTGTTTGAGACTCGACCACGCTATGGAAGCACACTGTTTCTTCAGCGGAAAGTCCTTTTCTTCCCAGGGAGCTGCTTACAGTGTCTCCAGGCCCGTCAGAAACACTGTGTTTTAGGAACCTGCAAGGCAGCATGAAAGGAGCTTTCAAAGCGGGCAAGCAGGGCTTCTCTGGCGGCGCTGTGTTTGAGACTCCGACTGCATTGAGCCCTGCATACCGGGTCTACAGGCCCGTCAAAAACCCTATTTCTTCGGAAGCTGCAAGGCAGCATGAATGGGGATTTCAAAATGGGAAAGCAAGGCTTGTGCCACCAGGCCCCCATTTCCAGTGAACCCGCAGCCTCTGTCCTTGCCCTTTCTAACAAATCATAAGACACTCCAGGGGCACACTGGTCACACTTGCCTGAATCAACTTTTCTGCACAGGGTGTTCTGCATGGAGCGAGCTCCCTCATCCAAGGATCGTGCGAGGAAAGCTATTGGGCCTTGGCCATTTTGAAGTCCTACAGAATGACAGGAAGAACTGTGCTTCAGTTGCAGTAGGAATGCAAGCCGACTTACTCCCGTCGCTGTGGGGTCTTCGGGTATGAGTGCCTAGAAGGAATGCGAAGCAGATTGTTTTTCTAAGTACAGCTCAGATGAGGGCAACGAGGCAGACTTCCATGGCATGTAGGACGGGAGCAAAGAGATGTCCTGCAGCTGTTGGATGGCTGAGGAAATCTAGCTGTCCCGAGGACGAGTGCCGTGTGTTGCCCTACACTCGGCGTACACACAGTGACTCTGAAGGGATCCCGGCCTGGATGTTTCTGTCTGAGCAGCCCAGAGGAGCCTGCCGCTCCTCAGTGATTTTGTAGGGAACAGGGTGCCCGGGCGAGGGTCCTAAGCGTCCGGAAAAGCCTACGAACGTTCAAATGATGCAGAACTGCGACTAAGACCTCATGGAAACTGCTCCACGCTTCCGCTCCAGCAGGGCAAGTCAAGGCCTCACGTGAGGTAAGTACTCATGTCCAGTTTCCCTTTAGCTCTAGAGCATGACAGGATGAGCTCCTGACCAGGCTATGGAAGCACACTGTTTCTTCAGCGGAAAGTCCTTTTCTTCCCAGGGAGCTGCTTACAGTGTCTCCAGGCCCGTCAGAAACACTGTGTTTTAGGAACCTGCAAGGCAGCATGAAAGGAGCTTTCAAAGCGGGCAAGCAGGGCTTCTCTGGCGGCGCTGTGTTTGAGACTCGACCACGCTATGGAAGCACACTGTTTCTTCAGCGGAAAGTCCTTTTCTTCCCAGGGAGCTGCTTACAGTGTCTCCAGGCCCGTCAGAAACACTGTGTTTTAGGAACCTGCAAGGCAGCATGAAAGGAGCTTTCAAAGCGGGCAAGCAGGGCTTCTCTCTGGCGGCGCTGTGTTTGAGACTCGACCACGCTATGGAAGCACACTGTTTCTTCAGCGGAAAGTCCTTTTCTTCCCAGGGAGCTGCTTACAGTGTCTCCAGGCCCGTCAGAAACACTGTGTTTTAGGAACCTGCAAGGCAGCATGAAAGGAGCTTTCAAAGCGGGCAAGCAGGGCTTCTCTGGCGGCGCTGTGTTTGAGACTCCGACTGCATTGAGCCCTGCATACCGGGTCTACAGGCCCGTCAAAAACCCTATTTCTTCGGAAGCTGCAAGGCAGCATGAATGGGGATTTCAAAATGGGAAAGCAAGGCTTGTGCCACCAGGCCCCCATTTCCAGTGAACCCGCAGCCTCTGTCCTTGCCCTTTCTAACAAATCATAAGACACTCCAGGGGCACACTGGTCACACTTGCCTGAATCAACTTTTCTGCACAGGGTGTTCTGCATGGAGCGAGCTCCCTCATCCAAGGATCGTGCGAGGAAAGCTATTGGGCCTTGGCCATTTTGAAGTCCTACAGAATGACAGGAAGAACTGTGCTTCAGTTGCAGTAAGAATGCAAGCCGACTTACTCCCGTCGCTGTGGGGTCTTCGGGTATGAGTGCCTAGAAGGAATGCGAAGCAGATTGTTTTTCTAAGTACAGCTCAGATGAGGGCAACGAGGCAGACTTCCATGGCATGTAGGACGGGAGCAAAGAGATGTCCTGCAGCTGTTGGATGGCTGAGGAAATCTAGCTGTCCCGAGGACGAGTGCCGTGTGTTGCCCTACACTCGGCGTACACACAGTGACTCTGAAGGGATCCCGGCCTGGATGTTTCTGTCTGAGCAGCCCAGAGGAGCCTGCCGCTCCTCAGTGATTTTGTAGGGAACACGGTGCCCGGGCGAGGGTCCTAAGCGTCCGGAAAAGCCTACGAACGTTCAAGTGATGCAGAACTGCGAATAAGACCTCATGGAATCTGCTCCACACTTCCGCTCCAGCAGGGCAAGTCAAGGCCTCACGTGAAGTAAGTACTCATGTCCAGTTTCCCTTTAGCTCTACAGCATGACAGGATGAGCTCCTGACCAGGCTATGGAAGCACACTGTTTCTTCAGCGGAAAGTCCTTTTCTTCCCAGGGAGCTGCTTACAGTGTCTCCAGGCCCGTCAGAAACACTGTGTTTTAGGAACCTGCAAGGCAGCATGAAAGGAGCTTTCAAAGCGGGCAAGCAGGGCTTCTCTGGCGGCGCTGTGTTTGAGACTCGACCACGCTATGGAAGCACACTGTTTCTTCAGCGGAAAGTCCTTTTCTTCCCAGGGAGCTGCTTACAGTGTCTCCAGGCCCGTCAGAAACACTGTGTTTTAGGAACCTGCAAGGCAGCATGAAAGGAGCTTTCAAAGCGGGCAAGCAGGGCTTCTCTGGCGGCGCTGTGTTTGAGACTCCGACTGCATTGAGCCCTGCATACCGGGTCTACAGGCCCGTCAAAAACCCTGTTTCTTCGGAAGCTGCAAGGCAGCATGAATGGGGATTTCAAAATGGGAAAGCAAGGCTTGTGCCACCAGGCCCCCATTTCCAGTGAACCCGCAGCCTCTGTCCTTGCCCTTTCTAACAAATCATAAGACACTCCAGGGGCACACTGGTCACACTTGCCTGAATCAACTTTTCTGCACAGGGTGTTCTGCATGGAGCGAGCTCCCTCATCCAAGGATCGTGCGAGGAAAGCTATTGGGCCTTGGCCATTTTGAAGTCCTACAGAATGACAGGAAGAACTGTGCTTCAGTTGCAGTAGGAATGCAAGCCGACTTACTCCCGTCGCTGTGGGGTCTTCGGGTATGAGTGCCTAGAAGGAATGCGAAGCAGATTGTTTTTCTAAGTACAGCTCAGATGAGGGCAACGAGGCAGACTTCCATGGCATGTAGGACGGGAGCAAAGAGATGTCCTGCAGCTGTTGGATGGCTGAGGAAATCTAGCTGTCCCGAGGACGAGTGCCGTGTGTTGCCCTACACTCGGCGTACACACAGTGACTCTGAAGGGATCCCGGCCTGGATGTTTCTGTCTGAGCAGCCCAGAGGAGCCTGCCGCTCCTCAGTGATTTTGTAGGGAACAGGGTGCCCGGGCGAGGGTCCTAAGCGTCCGGAAAAGCCGACGAACGTTCAAATGATGCAGAACTGCGACTAAGACCTCATGGAAACTGCTCCACGCTTCCGCTCCAGCAGGGCAAGTCAAGGCCTCACGTGAGGTAAGTACTCATGTCCAGTTTCCCTTTAGCTCTAGAGCATGACAGGATGAGCTCCTGACCAGGCTATGGAAGCACACTGTTTCTTCAGCGGAAAGTCCTTTTCTTCCCAGGGAGCTGCTTACAGTGTCTCCAGGCCCGTCAGAAACAGTGTGTTTTAGGAACCTGCAAGGCAGCATGAAAGGAGCTTTCAAAGCGGGCAAGCAGGGCTTCTCTGGCGGCGCTGTGTTTGAGACTCGTCCACGCTATGGAAGCACACTGTTTCTTCAGCGGAAAGTCCTTTTCTTCCCAGGGAGCTGCTTACAGTGTCTCCAGGCCCGTCAGAAACACTGTGTTTTAGGAACCTGCAAGGCAGCATGAAAGGAGCTTTCAAAGCGGGCAAGCAGGGCTTCTCTGCGGCGCTGTGTTTGAGACTCGACCACGCTATGGAAGCACACTGTTTCTTCAGCGGAAAGTCCTTTTCTTCCCAGGGAGCTGCTTACAGTGTCTCCAGGCCCGTCAGAAACACTGTGTTTTAGGAACCTGCAAGGCAGCATGAAAGGAGCTTTCAAAGCGGGCAAGCAGGGCTTCTCTGGCGGCGCTGTGTTTGAGACTCGACCACGCTATGGAAGCACACTGTTTCTTCAGCGGAAAGTCCTTTTCTTCCCCGGGAGCTGCTTACAGTGTCTCCAGGCCCGTCAGAAACACTGTGTTTTAGGAACCTGCAAGGCAGCATGAAAGGAGCTTTCAAAGCGGGCAAGCAGGGCTTCTCTGGCGGCGCTGTGTTTGAGACTCGACCACGCTATGGAAGCACACTGTTTCTTCAGCGGAAAGTCCTTTTCTTCCCAGGGAGCTGCTTACAGTGTCTCCAGGCCCGTCAGAAACACTGTGTTTTAGGAACCTGCAAGGCAGCATGAAAGGAGCTTTCAAAGCGGGCAAGCAGGGCTTCTCTGGCGGCGCTGTGTTTGAGACTCGACCACGCTATGGAAGCACACTGTTTCTTCAGCGGAAAGTCCTTTTCTTCCCAGGGAGCTGCTTACAGTGTCTCCAGGCCCGTCAGAAACACTGTGTTTTAGGAACCTGCAAGGCAGCATGAAAGGAGCTTTCAAAGCGGGCAAGCAGGGCTTCTCTGGCGGCGCTGTGTTTGAGACTCGACCACGCTATGGAAGCACACTGTTTCTTCAGCGGAAAGTCCTTTTCTTCCCAGGGAGCTGCTTACAGTGTCTCCAGGCCCGTCAGAAACACTGTGTTTTAGGAACCTGCAAGGCAGCATGAAAGGAGCTTTCAAAGCGGGCAAGCAGGGCTTCTCTGGCGGCGCTGTGTTTGAGACTCCGACTGCATTGAGCCCTGCATACCGGGTCTACAGGCCCGTCAAAAACCCTATTTCTTCGGAAGCTGCAAGGCAGCATGAATGGGGATTTCAAAATGGGAAAGCAAGGCTTGTGCCACCAGGCCCCCATTTCCAGTGAACCCGCAGCCTCTGTCCTTGCCCTTTCTAACAAATCATAAGACACTCCAGGGGCACACTGGTCACACTTGCCTGAATCAACTTTTCTGCACAGGGTGTTCTGCATGGAGCGAGCTCCCTCATCCAAGGATCGTGCGAGGAAAGCTATTGGGCCTTGGCCATTTTGAAGTCCTACAGAATGACAGGAAGAACTGTGCTTCAGTTGCAGTAGGAATGCAAGCCGACTTACTCCCGTCGCTGTGGGGTCTTCGGGTATGAGTGCCTAGAAGGAATGCGAAGCAGATTGTTTTTCTAAGTACAGCTCAGATGAGGGCAACGAGGCAGACTTCCATGGCATGTAGGACGGGAGCAAAGAGATGTCCTGCAGCTGTTGGATGGCTGAGGAAATCTAGCTGTCCCGAGGACGAGTGCCGTGTGTTGCCCTACACTCGGCGTACACACAGTGACTCTGAAGGGATCCCGGCCTGGATGTTTCTGTCTGAGCAGCCCAGAGGAGCCTGCCGCTCCTCAGTGATTTTGTAGGGAACAGGGTGCCCGGGCGAGGGTCCTAAGCGTCCGGAAAAGCCTACGAACGTTCAAATGATGCAGAACTGCGACTAAGACCTCATGGAAACTGCTCCACGCTTCCGCTCCAGCAGGGCAAGTCAAGGCCTCACGTGAGGTAAGTACTCATGTCCAGTTTCCCTTTAGCTCTAGAGCATGACAGGATGAGCTCCTGACCAGGCTATGGAAGCACACTGTTTCTTCAGCGGAAAGTCCTTTTCTTCCCAGGGAGCTGCTTACAGTGTCTCCAGGCCCGTCAGAAACACTGTGTTTTAGGAACCTGCAAGGCAGCATGAAAGGAGCTTTCAAAGCGGGCAAGCAGGGCTTCTCTGGCGGCGCTGTGTTTGAGACTCGTCCACGCTATGGAAGCACACTGTTTCTTCAGCGGAAAGTCCTTTTCTTCCCAGGGAGCTGCTTACAGTGTCTCCAGGCCCGTCAGAAACACTGTGTTTTAGGAACCTGCAAGGCAGCATGAAAGGAGCTTTCAAAGCGGGCAAGCAGGGCTTCTCTCTGGCGGCGCTGTGTTTGAGACTCGACCACGCTATGGAAGCACACTGTTTCTTCAGCGGAAAGTCCTTTTCTTCCCAGGGAGCTGCTTACAGTGTCTCCAGGCCCGTCAGAAACACTGTGTTTTAGGAACCTGCAAGGCAGCATGAAAGGAGCTTTCAAAGCGGGCAAGCAGGGCTTCTCTGGCGGCGCTGTGTTTGAGACTCGACCACGCTATGGAAGCACACTGTTTCTTCAGCGGAAAGTCCTTTTCTTCCCAGGGAGCTGCTTACAGTGTCTCCAGGCCCGTCAGAAACACTGTGTTTTAGGAACCTGCAAGGCAGCATGAAAGGAGCTTTCAAAGCGGGCAAGCAGGGCTTCTCTCTGGCGGCGCTGTGTTTGAGACTCGACCACGCTATGGAAGCACACTGTTTCTTCAGCGAAAATTCCTTTTCTTCCCAGGGAGCTGCTTACAGTGTCTCCAGGCCCGCCAGAAACACTGTGTTATAGGAACTTGCAAGGCAGCATGAAAGGAGCTTTCAAAGCGGGCAAGCAGGGCTTCTCTGGCGGCGCTGTGTTTGAGACTCGACCACGCTATGGAAGCACACTGTTTCTTCAGCGGAAAGTCCTTTTCTTCCCAGGGAGCTGCTTACAGTGTCTCCAGGCCCGTCAGAAACACTGTGTTTTAGGAACCTGCAAGGCAGCATGAAAGGAGCTTTCAAAGCGGGCAAGCAGGGCTTCTCTGGCGGCGCTGTGTTTGAGACTCGACCACGCTATGGAAGCACACTGTTTCTTCAGCGGAAAGTCCTTTTCTTCCCAGGGAGCTGCTTACAGTGTCTCCAGGCCCGTCAGAAACACTGTGTTTTAGGAACCTGCAAGGCAGCATGAAAGGAGCTTTCAAAGCGGGCAAGCAGGGCTTCTCTGGCGGCGCTGTGTTTGAGACTCCGACTGCATTGAGCCCTGCATACCGGGTCTACAGGCCCGTCAAAAACCCTGTTTCTTCGGAAGCTGCAAGGCAGCATGAATGGGGATTTCAAAATGGGAAAGCAAGGCTTGTGCCACCAGGCCCCCATTTCCAGTGAACCCGCAGCCTCTGTCCTTGCCCTTTCTAACAAATCATAAGACACTCCAGGGGCACACTGGTCACACTTGCCTGAATCAACTTTTCTGCACAGGGTGTTCTGCATGGAGCGAGCTCCCTCATCCAAGGATCGTGCGAGGAAAGCTATTGGGCCTTGGCCATTTTGAAGTCCTACAGAATGACAGGAAGAACTGTGCTTCAGTTGCAGTAGGAATGCAAGCCGACTTACTCCCGTCGCTGTGGGGTCTTCGGGTATGAGTGCCTAGAAGGAATGCGAAGCAGATTGTTTTTCTAAGTACAGCTCAGATGAGGGCAACGAGGCAGACTTCCATGGCATGTAGGACGGGAGCAAAGAGATGTCCTGCAGCTGTTGGATGGCTGAGGAAATCTAGCTGTCCCGAGGACGAGTGCCGTGTGTTGCCCTACACTCGGCGTACACACAGTGACTCTGAAGGGATCCCGGCCTGGATGTTTCTGTCTGAGCAGCCCAGAGGAGCCTGCCGCTCCTCAGTGATTTTGTAGGGAACAGGGTGCCCGGGCGAGGGTCCTAAGCGTCCGGAAAAGCCTACGAACGTTCAAATGATGCAGAACTGCGACTAAGACTTCATGGAAACTGCTCCACGCTTCCGCTCCAGCAGGGCAAGTCAAGGCCTCACGTGAGGTAAGTACTCATGTCCAGTTTCCCTTTAGCTCTAGAGCATGACAGGATGAGCTCCTGACCAGGCTATGGAAGCACACTGTTTCTTCAGCGGAAAGTCCTTTTCTTCCCAGGGAGCTGCTTACAGTGTCTCCAAGCCCGTCAGAAACACTGTGTTTTAGGAACCTGCAAGGCAGCATGAAAGGAGCTTTCAAAGCGGGCAAGCAGGGCTTCTCTGGCGGCGCTGTGTTTGAGACTCGTCCACGCTATGGAAGCACACTGTTTCTTCAGCGGAAAGTCCTTTTCTTCCCAGGGAGCTGCTTACAGTGTCTCCAGGCCCGTCAGAAACACTGTGTTTTAGGAACCTGCAAGGCAGCATGAAAGGAGCTTTCAAAGCGGGCAAGCAGGGCTTCTCTGGCGCCGCTGTGTTTGAGACTCGACCACGCTATGGAAGCACACTGTTTCTTCAGCGGAAAGTCCTTTTCTTCCCAGGGAGCTGCTTACAGTGTCTCCAGGCCCGTCAGAAACACTGTGTTTTAGGAACCTGCAAGGCAGCATGAAAGGAGCTTTCAAAGCGGGCAAGCAGGGCTTCTCTCTGGCGGCGCTGTGTTTGAGACTCGACCACGCTATGGAAGCACATTGTTTCTTCAGCGAAAATTCCTTTTCTTCCCAGGGAGCTGCTTACAGTGTCTCCAGGCCCGCCAGAAACACTGTGTTATAGGAACTTGCAAGGCAGCATGAAAGGAGCTTTCAAAGCGGGCAAGCAGGGCTTCTCTGGCGGCGCTGTGTTTGAGACTCGACCACGCTATGGAAGCACACTGTTTCTTCAGCGGAAAGTCCTTTTCTTCCCAGGGAGCTGCTTACAGTGTCTCCAGGCCCGTCAGAAACACTGTGTTTTAGGAACCTGCAAGGCAGCATGAAAGGAGCTTTCAAAGCGGGCAAGCAGGGCTTCTCTGGCGGCGCTGTGTTTGAGACTCGACCACGCTATGGAAGCACACTGTTTCTTCAGCGGAAAGTCCTTTTCTTCCCAGGGAGCTGCTTACAGTGTCTCCAGGCCCGTCAGAAACACTGTGTTTTAGGAACCTGCAAGGCAGCATGAAAGGAGCTTTCAAAGCGGGCAAGCAGGGCTTCTCTCTGGCGGCGCTGTGTTTGAGACTCGACCACGCTATGGAAGCACACTGTTTCTTCAGCGGAAAGTCCTTTTCTTCCCAGGGAGCTGCTTACAGTGTCTCCAGGCCCGTCAGAAACACTGTGTTTTAGGAACCTGCAAGGCAGCATGAAAGGAGCTTTCAAAGCGGGCAAGCAGGGCTTCTCTGGCGGCGCTGTGTTTGAGACTCGACCACGCTATGGAAGCACACTGTTTCTTCAGCGGAAAGTCCTTTTCTTCCCAGGGAGCTGCTTACAGTGTCTCCAGGCCCGTCAGAAACACTGTGTTTTAGGAACCTGCAAGGCAGCATGAAAGGAGCTTTCAAAGCGGGCAAGCAGGGCTTCTCTGGCGGCGCTGTGTTTGAGACTCCGACTGCATTGAGCCCTGCATACCGGGTCTACAGGCCCGTCAAAAACCCTATTTCTTCGGAAGCTGCAAGGCAGCATGAATGGGGATTTCAAAATGGGAAAGCAAGGCTTGTGCCACCAGGCCCCCATTTCCAGTGAACCCGCAGCCTCTGTCCTTGCCCTTTCTAACAAATCATAAGACACTCCAGGGGCACACTGGTCACACTTGCCTGAATCAACTTTTCTGCACAGGGTGTTCTGCATGGAGCGAGCTCCCTCATCCAAGGATCGTGCGAGGAAAGCTATTGGGCCTTGGCCATTTTGAAGTCCTACAGAATGACAGGAAGAACTGTGCTTCAGTTGCAGTAGGAATGCAAGCCGACTTACTCCCGTCGCTGTGGGGTCTTCGGGTATGAGTGCCTAGAAGGAATGCGAAGCAGATTGTTTTTCTAAGTACAGCTCAGATGAGGGCAACGAGGCAGACTTCCATGGCATGTAGGACGGGAGCAAAGAGATGTCCTGCAGCTGTTGGATGGCTGAGGAAATCTAGCTGTCCCGAGGACGAGTGCCGTGTGTTGCCCTACACTCGGCGTACACACAGTGACTCTGAAGGGATCCCGGCCTGGATGTTTCTGTCTGAGCAGCCCAGAGGAGCCTGCCGCTCCTCAGTGATTTTGTAGGGAACAGGGTGCCCGGGCGAGGGTCCTAAGCGTCCGGAAAAGCCTACGAACGTTCAAATGATGCAGAACTGCGACTAAGACCTCATGGAAACTGCTCCACGCTTCCGCTCCAGCAGGGCAAGTCAAGGCCTCACGTGAGGTAAGTACTCATGTCCAGTTTCCCTTTAGCTCTAGAGCATGACAGGATGAGCTCCTGACCAGGCTATGGAAGCACACTGTTTCTTCAGCGGAAAGTCCTTTTCTTCCCAGGGAGCTGCTTACAGTGTCTCCAGGCCCGTCAGAAACACTGTGTTTTAGGAACCTGCAAGGCAGCATGAAAGGAGCTTTCAAAGCGGGCAAGCAGGGCTTCTCTGGCGGCGCTGTGTTTGAGACTCGACCACGCTATGGAAGCACACTGTTTCTTCAGCGGAAAGTCCTTTTCTTCCCAGGGAGCTGCTTACAGTGTCTCCAGGCCCGTCAGAAACACTGTGTTTTAGGAACCTGCAAGGCAGCATGAAAGGAGCTTTCAAAGCGGGCAAGCAGGGCTTCTCTCTGGCGGCGCTGTGTTTGAGACTCGACCACGCTATGGAAGCACACTGTTTCTTCAGCGGAAAGTCCTTTTCTTCCCAGGGAGCTGCTTACAGTGTCTCCAGGCCCGTCAGAAACACTGTGTTTTAGGAACCTGCAAGGCAGCATGAAAGGAGCTTTCAAAGCGGGCAAGCAGGGCTTCTCTGGCGGCGCTGTGTTTGAGACTCCGACTGCATTGAGCCCTGCATACCGGGTCTACAGGCCCGTCAAAAACCCTATTTCTTCGGAAGCTGCAAGGCAGCATGAATGGGGATTTCAAAATGGGAAAGCAAGGCTTGTGCCACCAGGCCCCCATTTCCAGTGAACCCGCAGCCTCTGTCCTTGCCCTTTCTAACAAATCATAAGACACTCCAGGGGCACACTGGTCACACTTGCCTGAATCAACTTTTCTGCACAGGGTGTTCTGCATGGAGCGAGCTCCCTCATCCAAGGATCGTGCGAGGAAAGCTATTGGGCCTTGGCCATTTTGAAGTCCTACAGAATGACAGGAAGAACTGTGCTTCAGTTGCAGTAAGAATGCAAGCCGACTTACTCCCGTCGCTGTGGGGTCTTCGGGTATGAGTGCCTAGAAGGAATGCGAAGCAGATTGTTTTTCTAAGTACAGCTCAGATGAGGGCAACGAGGCAGACTTCCATGGCATGTAGGACGGGAGCAAAGAGATGTCCTGCAGCTGTTGGATGGCTGAGGAAATCTAGCTGTCCCGAGGACGAGTGCCGTGTGTTGCCCTACACTCGGCGTACACACAGTGACTCTGAAGGGATCCCGGCCTGGATGTTTCTGTCTGAGCAGCCCAGAGGAGCCTGCCGCTCCTCAGTGATTTTGTAGGGAACACGGTGCCCGGGCGAGGGTCCTAAGCGTCCGGAAAAGCCTACGAACGTTCAAGTGATGCAGAACTGCGAATAAGACCTCATGGAAACTGCTCCACACTTCCGCTCCAGCAGGGCAAGTCAAGGCCTCACGTGAAGTAAGTACTCATGTCCAGTTTCCCTTTAGCTCTACAGCATGACAGGATGAGCTCCTGACCAGGCTATGGAAGCACACTGTTTCTTCAGCGGAAAGTCCTTTTCTTCCCAGGGAGCTGCTTACAGTGTCTCCAGGCCCGTCAGAAACACTGTGTTTTAGGAACCTGCAAGGCAGCATGAAAGGAGCTTTCAAAGCGGGCAAGCAGGGCTTCTCTGGCGGCGCTGTGTTTGAGACTCGACCACGCTATGGAAGCACACTGTTTCTTCAGCGGAAAGTCCTTTTCTTCCCAGGGAGCTGCTTACAGTGTCTCCAGGCCCGTCAGAAACACTGTGTTTTAGGAACCTGCAAGGCAGCATGAAAGGAGCTTTCAAAGCGGGCAAGCAGGGCTTCTCTGGCGGCGCTGTGTTTGAGACTCGACCACGCTATGGAAGCACACTGTTTCTTCAGCGGAAAGTCCTTTTCTTCCCAGGGAGCTGCTTACAGTGTCTCCAGGCCCGTCAGAAACACTGTGTTTTAGGAACCTGCAAGGCAGCATGAAAGGAGCTTTCAAAGCGGGCAAGCAGGGCTTCTCTGGCGGCGCTGTGTTTGAGACTCGACCACGCTATGGAAGCACACTGTTTCTTCAGCGGAAAGTCCTTTTCTTCCCAGGGAGCTGCTTACAGTGTCTCCAGGCCCGTCAGAAACACTGTGTTTTAGGAACCTGCAAGGCAGCATGAAAGGAGCTTTCAAAGCGGGCAAGCGGGGCTTCTCTGGCGGCGCTGTGTTTGAGACTCGACCACGCTATGGAAGCACACTGTTTCTTCAGCGGAAAGTCCTTTTCTTCCCAGGGAGCTGCTTACAGTGTCTCCAGGCCCGTCAGAAACACTGTGTTTTAGGAACCTGCAAGGCAGCATGAAAGGAGCTTTCAAAGCGGGCAAGCAGGGCTTCTCTGGCGGCGCTGTGTTTGAGACTCCGACTGCATTGAGCCCTGCATACCGGGTCTACAGGCCCGTCAAAAACCCTATTTCTTCGGAAGCTGCAAGGCAGCATGAATGGGGATTTCAAAATGGGAAAGCAAGGCTTGTGCCACCAGGCCCCCATTTCCAGTGAACCCGCAGCCTCTGTCCTTGCCCTTTCTAACAAATCATAAGACACTCCAGGGGCACACTGGTCACACTTGCCTGAATCAACTTTTCTGCACAGGGTGTTCTGCATGGAGCGAGCTCCCTCATCCAAGGATCGTGCGAGGAAAGCTATTGGGCCTTGGCCATTTTGAAGTCCTACAGAATGACAGGAAGAACTGTGCTTCAGTTGCAGTAGGAATGCAAGCCGACTTACTCCCGTCGCTGTGGGGTCTTCGGGTATGAGTGCCTAGAAGGAATGCGAAGCAGATTGTTTTTCTAAGTACAGCTCAGATGAGGGCAACGAGGCAGACTTCCATGGCATGTAGGACGGGAGCAAAGAGATGTCCTGCAGCTGTTGGATGGCTGAGGAAATCTAGCTGTCCCGAGGACGAGTGCCGTGTGTTGCCCTACACTCGGCGTACACACAGTGACTCTGAAGGGATCCCGGCCTGGATGTTTCTGTCTGAGCAGCCCAGAGGAGCCTGCAGCTCCTCAGTGATTTTGTAGGGAACACGGTGCCCGGGCGAGGGTCCTAAGCGTCCGGAAAAGCCGACGAACGTTCAAGTGATGCAGAACTGCGACTAAGACCTCATGGAAACTGCTCCACGCTTCCGCTCCAGCAGGGCAAGTCAAGGCCTCACGTGAGGTAAGTACTCATGTCCAGTTTCCCTTTAGCTCTACAGCATGACAGGATGAGCTCCTGACCAGGCTATGGAAGCACACTGTTTCTTCAGCGGAAAGTCCTTTTCTTCCCAGGGAGCTGCTTACAGTGTCTCCAGGCCCGTCAGAAACACTGTGTTTTAGGAACCTGCAAGGCAGCATGAAAGGAGCTTTCAAAGCGGGCAAGCAGGGCTTCTCTGGCGGCGCTGTGTTTGAGACTCGACCACGCTATGGAAGCACACTGTTTCTTCAGCGGAAAGTCCTTTTCTTCCCAGGGAGCTGCTTACAGTGTCTCCAGGCCCGTCAGAAACACTGTGTTTTAGGAACCTGCAAGGCAGCATGAAAGGAGCTTTCAAAGCGGGCAAGCAGGGCTTCTCTGGCGGCGCTGTGTTTGAGACTCGACCACGCTATGGAAGCACACTGTTTCTTCAGCGGAAAGTCCTTTTCTTCCCCGGGAGCTGCTTACAGTGTCTCCAGGCCCGTCAGAAACACTGTGTTTTAGGAACCTGCAAGGCAGCATGAAAGGAGCTTTCAAAGCGGGCAAGCAGGGCTTCTCTGGCGGCGCTGTGTTTGAGACTCGACCACGCTATGGAAGCACACTGTTTCTTCAGCGGAAAGTCCTTTTCTTCCCAGGGAGCTGCTTACAGTGTCTCCAGGCCCGTCAGAAACACTGTGTTTTAGGAACCTGCAAGGCAGCATGAAAGGAGCTTTCAAAGCGGGCAAGCAGGGCTTCGCTGGCGGCGCTGTGTTTGAGACTCGACCACGCTATGGAAGCACACTGTTTCTTCAGCGGAAAGTCCTTTTCTTCCCAGGGAGCTGCTTACAGTGTCTCCAGGCCCGTCAGAAACACTGTGTTTTAGGAACCTGCAAGGCAGCATGAAAGGAGCTTTCAAAGCGGGCAAGCAGGGCTTCTCTGGCGGCGCTGTGTTTGAGACTCGACCACGCTATGGAAGCACACTGTTTCTTCAGCAGAAAGTCCTTTTCTTCCCAGGGAGCTACTTACAGTGTCTCCAGGCCAGACAGAAACACTGTGTTTTAGGAACCTGCAAGGCAGCATGAGAGGAGCTTTCAAAGCGGGCAAGCAGGGCTTCTCTGGCGGCGCTGTGTTTGAGACTCCGACTGCATTGAGCCCTGAATACCGGGTCTACAGGCCCGTCAAAAACCCTGTTTCTTCGGAAGCTGCAAGGCAGCATGAATGGGGATTTCAAAATGGGAAAGCAAGGCTTGTGCCACCAGGCCCCCATTTCCAGTGAACCCGCAGCCTCTGTCCTTGCCCTTTCTAACAAATCATAAGACACTCCAGGGGCACACTGGTCACACTTGCCTGAATCAACTTTTCTGCACAGGGTGTTCTGCATGGAGCGAGCTCCCTCATCCAAGGATCGTGCGAGGAAAGCTATTGGGCCTTGGCCATTTTGAAGTCCTACAGAATGACAGGAAGAACTGTGCTTCAGTTGCAGTAGGAATGCAAGCCGACTTACTCCCGTCGCTGTGGGGTCTTCGGGTATGAGTGCCTAGAAGGAATGCGAAGCAGATTGTTTTTCTAAGTACAGCTCAGATGAGGGCAACGAGGCAGACTTCCATGGCATGTAGGACGGGAGCAAAGAGATGTCCTGCAGCTGTTGGATGGCTGAGGAAATCTAGCTGTCCCGAGGACGAGTGCCGTGTGTTGCCCTACACTCGGCGTACACACAGTGACTCTGAAGGGATCCCGGCCTGGATGTTTCTGTCTGAGCAGCCCAGAGGAGCCTGCAGCTCCTCAGTGATTTTGTAGGGAACACGGTGCCCGGGCGAGGGTCCTAAGCGTCCGGAAAAGCCTAGGAACGTTCAAGTGATGCAGAACTGCGACTAAGACCTCATGGAAACTGCTCCACGCTTCCGCTCCAGCAGGGCAAGTCAAGGCCTCACGTGAGGTAAGTACTCATGTCCAGTTTCCCTTTAGCTCTACAGCATGACAGGATGAGCTCCTGACCAGGCTATGGAAGCACACTGTTTCTTCAGCGGAAAGTCCTTTTCTTCCCAGGGAGCTGCTTACAGTGTCTCCAGGCCCGTCAGAAACACTGTGTTTTAGGAACCTGCAAGGCAGCATGAAAGGAGCTTTCAAAGCGGGCAAGCAGGGCTTCTCTGGCGGCGCTGTGTTTGAGACTCGACCACGCTATGGAAGCACACTGTTTCTTCAGCGGAAAGTCCTTTTCTTCCCAGGGAGCTGCTTACAGTGTCTCCAGGCCCGTCAGAAACACTGTGTTTTAGGAACCTGCAAGGCAGCATGAAAGGAGCTTTCAAAGCGGGCAAGCAGGGCTTCTCTGGCGGCGCTGTGTTTGAGACTCGTCCACGCTATGGAAGCACACTGTTTCTTCAGCGGAAAGTCCTTTTCTTCCCAGGGAGCTGCTTACAGTGTCTCCAGGCCCGTCAGAAACACTGTGTTTTAGGAACCTGCAAGGCAGCATGAAAGGAGCTTTCAAAGCGGGCAAGCAGGGCTTCTCTGGCGGCGCTGTGTTTGAGACTCGACCACGCTATGGAAGCACACTGTTTCTTCAGCGGAAAGTCCTTTTCTTCCCAGGGAGCTGCTTACAGTGTCTCCAGGCCCGTCAGAAACACTGTGTTTTAGGAACCTGCAAGGCAGCATGAAAGGAGCTTTCAAAGCGGGCAAGCAGGGCTTCTCTGGCGGCGCTGTGTTTGAGACTCGACCACGCTATGGAAGCACACTGTTTCTTCAGCGGAAAGTCCTTTTCTTCCCAGGGAGCTGCTTACAGTGTCTCCAGGCCCGTCAGAAACACTGTGTTTTAGGAACCTGCAAGGCAGCATGAAAGGAGCTTTCAAAGCGGGCAAGCAGGGCTTCTCTGGCGGCGCTGTGTTTGAGACTCGACCACGCTATGGAAGCACACTGTTTCTTCAGCGGAAAGTCCTTTTCTTCCCAGGGAGCTGCTTACAGTGTCTCCAGGCCCGTCAGAAACACTGTGTTTTAGGAACCTGCAAGGCAGCATGAAAGGAGCTTTCAAAGCGGGCAAGCAGGGCTTCTCTCTGGCGGCGCTGTGTTTGAGACTCGACCACGCTATGGAAGCACACTGTTTCTTCAGCGGAAAGTCCTTTTCTTCCCAGGGAGCTGCTTACAGTGTCTCCAGGCCCGTCAGAAACACTGTGTTTTAGGAACCTGCAAGGCAGCATGAAAGGAGCTTTCAAAGCGGGCAAGCAGGGCTTCTCTGGCGGCGCTGTGTTTGAGACTCGACCACGCTATGGAAGCACACTGTTTCTTCAGCGGAAAGTCCTTTTCTTCCCAGGGAGCTGCTTACAGTGTCTCCAGGCCCGTCAGAAACACTGTGTTTTAGGAACCTGCAAGGCAGCATGAAAGGAGCTTTCAAAGCGGGCAAGCAGGGCTTCTCTGGCGGCGCTGTGTTTGAGACTCCGACTGCATTGAGCCCTGCATACCGGGTCTACAGGCCCGTCAAAAACCCTGTTTCTTCGGAAGCTGCAAGGCAGCATGAATGGGGATTTCAAAATGGGAAAGCAAGGCTTGTGCCACCAGGCCCCCATTTCCAGTGAACCCGCAGCCTCTGTCCTTGCCCTTTCTAACAAATCATAAGACACTCCAGGGGCACACTGGTCACACTTGCCTGAATCAACTTTTCTGCACAGGGTGTTCTGCATGGAGCGAGCTCCCTCATCCAAGGATCGTGCGAGGAAAGCTATTGGGCCTTGGCCATTTTGAAGTCCTACAGAATGACAGGAAGAACTGTGCTTCAGTTGCAGTAGGAATGCAAGCCGACTTACTCCCGTCGCTGTGGGGTCTTCGGGTATGAGTGCCTAGAAGGAATGCGAAGCAGATTGTTTTTCTAAGTACAGCTCAGATGAGGGCAACGAGGCAGACTTCCATGGCATGTAGGACGGGAGCAAAGAGATGTCCTGCAGCTGTTGGATGGCTGAGGAAATCTAGCTGTCCCGAGGACGAGTGCCGTGTGTTGCCCTACACTCGGCGTACACACAGTGACTCTGAAGGGATCCCGGCCTGGATGTTTCTGTCTGAGCAGCCCAGAGGAGCCTGCCGCTCCTCAGTGATTTTGTAGGGAACAGGGTGCCCGGGCGAGGGTCCTAAGCGTCCGGAAAAGCCGACGAACGTTCAAATGATGCAGAACTGCGACTAAGACCTCATGGAAACTGCTCCACGCTTCCGCTCCAGCAGGGCAAGTCAAGGCCTCACGTGAGGTAAGTACTCATGTCCAGTTTCCCTTTAGCTCTAGAGCATGACAGGATGAGCTCCTGACCAGGCTATGGAAGCACACTGTTTCTTCAGCGGAAAGTCCTTTTCTTCCCAGGGAGCTGCTTACAGTGTCTCCAGGCCCGTCAGAAACACTGTGTTTTAGGAACCTGCAAGGCAGCATGAAAGGAGCTTTCAAAGCGGGCAAGCAGGGCTTCTCTGGCGGCGCTGTGTTTGAGACTCGACCACGCTATGGAAGCACACTGTTTCTTCAGCGGAAAGTCCTTTTCTTCCCAGGGAGCTGCTTACAGTGTCTCCAGGCCCGTCAGAAACACTGTGTTTTAGGAACCTGCAAGGCAGCATGAAAGGAGCTTTCAAAGCGGGCAAGCAGGGCTTCTCTCTGGCGGCGCTGTGTTTGAGACTCGACCACGCTATGGAAGCACACTGTTTCTTCAGCGGAAAGTCCTTTTCTTCCCAGGGAGCTGCTTACAGTGTCTCCAGGCCCGTCAGAAACACTGTGTTTTAGGAACCTGCAAGGCAGCATGAAAGGAGCTTTCAAAGCGGGCAAGCAGGGCTTCTCTGGCGGCGCTGTGTTTGAGACTCGACCACGCTATGGAAGCACACTGTTTCTTCAGCGGAAAGTCCTTTTCTTCCCAGGGAGCTGCTTACAGTGTCTCCAGGCCCGTCAGAAACACTGTGTTTTAGGAACCTGCAAGGCAGCATGAAAGGAGCTTTCAAAGCGGGCAAGCAGGGCTTCTCTGGCGGCGCTGTGTTTGAGACTCGACCACGCTATGGAAGCACACTGTTTCTTCAGCGGAAAGTCCTTTTCTTCCCAGGGAGCTGCTTACAGTGTCTCCAGGCCCGTCAGAAACACTGTGTTTTAGGAACCTGCAAGGCAGCATGAAAGGAGCTTTCAAAGCGGGCAAGCGGGGCTTCTCTGGCGGCGCTGTGTTTGAGACTCGACCACGCTATGGAAGCACACTGTTTCTTCAGCGGAAAGTCCTTTTCTTCCCAGGGAGCTGCTTACAGTGTCTCCAGGCCCGTCAGAAACACTGTGTTTTAGGAACCTGCAAGGCAGCATGAAAGGAGCTTTCAAAGCGGGCAAGCAGGGCTTCTCTGGCGGCGCTGTGTTTGAGACTCGACCACGCTATGGAAGCACACTGTTTCTTCAGCGGAAAGTCCTTTTCTACCCCTGGAGCTGCTTACAGTGTCTCCAGGCCCGTCAGAAACACTGTGTTTTAGGAACCTGCAAGGCAGCATGAAAGGAGCTTTCAAAGCGGGCAAGCAGGGCTTCTCTCTGGCGGCGCTGTGTTTGAGACTCGACCACGCTATGGAAGCACACTGTTTCTTCAGCGAAAATTCCTTTTCTTCCCAGGGAGCTGCTTACAGTGTCTCCAGGCCCGCCAGAAACACTGTGTTATAGGAACTTGCAAGGCAGCATGAAAGGAGCTTTCAAAGCGGGCAAGCAGGGCTTCTCTGGCGGCGCTGTGTTTGAGACTCGACCACGCTATGGAAGCACACTGTTTCTTCAGCGGAAAGTCCTTTTCTTCCCAGGGAGCTGCTTACAGTGTCTCCAGGCCCGTCAGAAACACTGTGTTTTAGGAACCTGCAAGGCAGCATGAAAGGAGCTTTCAAAGCGGGCAAGCAGGGCTTCTCTGGCGGCGCTGTGTTTGAGACTCGACCACGCTATGGAAGCACACTGTTTCTTCAGCGGAAAGTCCTTTTCTTCCCAGGGAGCTGCTTACAGTGTCTCCAGGCCCGTCAGAAACACTGTGTTTTAGGAACCTGCAAGGCAGCATGAAAGGAGCTTTCAAAGCGGGCAAGCAGGGCTTCTCTCTGGCGGCGCTGTGTTTGAGACTCGACCACGCTATGGAAGCACACTGTTTCTTCAGCGGAAAGTCCTTTTCTTCCCAGGGAGCTGCTTACAGTGTCTCCAGGCCCGTCAGAAACACTGTGTTTTAGGAACCTGCAAGGCAGCATGAAAGGAGCTTTCAAAGCGGGCAAGCAGGGCTTCTCTGGCGGCGCTGTGTTTGAGACTCGACCACGCTATGGAAGCACACTGTTTCTTCAGCGGAAAGTCCTTTTCTTCCCAGGGAGCTGCTTACAGTGTCTCCAGGCCCGTCAGAAACACTGTGTTTTAGGAACCTGCAAGGCAGCATGAAAGGAGCTTTCAAAGCGGGCAAGCAGGGCTTCTCTGGCGGCGCTGTGTTTGAGACTCCGACTGCATTGAGCCCTGCATACCGGGTCTACAGGCCCGTCAAAAACCCTGTTTCTTCGGAAGCTGCAAGGCAGCATGAATGGGGATTTCAAAATGGGAAAGCAAGGCTTGTGCCACCAGGCCCCCATTTCCAGTGAACCCGCAGCCTCTGTCCTTGCCCTTTCTAACAAATCATAAGACACTCCAGGGGCACACTGGTCACACTTGCCTGAATCAACTTTTCTGCACAGGGTGTTCTGCATGGAGCGAGCTCCCTCATCCAAGGATCGTGCGAGGAAAGCTATTGGGCCTTGGCCATTTTGAAGTCCTACAGAATGACAGGAAGAACTGTGCTTCAGTTGCAGTAGGAATGCAAGCCGACTTACTCCCGTCGCTGTGGGGTCTTCGGGTATGAGTGCCTAGAAGGAATGCGAAGCAGATTGTTTTTCTAAGTACAGCTCAGATGAGGGCAACGAGGCAGACTTCCATGGCATGTAGGACGGGAGCAAAGAGATGTCCTGCAGCTGTTGGATGGCTGAGGAAATCTAGCTGTCCCGAGGACGAGTGCCGTGTGTTGCCCTACACTCGGCGTACACACAGTGACTCTGAAGGGATCCCGGCCTGGATGTTTCTGTCTGAGCAGCCCAGAGGAGCCTGCCGCTCCTCAGTGATTTTGTAGGGAACAGGGTGCCCGGGCGAGGGTCCTAAGCGTCCGGAAAAGCCTACGAACGTTCAAATGATGCAGAACTGCGACTAAGACCTCATGGAAACTGCTCCACGCTTCCGCTCCAGCAGGGCAAGTCAAGGCCTCACGTGAGGTAAGTACTCATGTCCAGTTTCCCTTTAGCTCTAGAGCATGACAGGATGAGCTCCTGACCAGGCTATGGAAGCACACTGTTTCTTCTGCGGAAAGTCCTTTTCTTCCCAGGGAGCTGCTTACAGTGTCTCCAGGCCCGTCAGAAACACTGTGTTTTAGGAACCTGCAAGGCAGCATGAAAGGAGCTTTCAAAGCGGGCAAGCAGGGCTTCTCTGGCGGCGCTGTGTTTGAGACTCGACCACGCTATGGAAGCACACTGTTTCTTCAGCGGAAAGTCCTTTTCTTCCCAGGGAGCTGCTTACAGTGTCTCCAGGCCCGTCAGAAACACTGTGTTTTAGGAACCTGCAAGGCAGCATGAAAGGAGCTTTCAAAGCGGGCAAGCAGGGCTTCTCTGGCGGCGCTGTGTTTGAGACTCGTCCACGCTATGGAAGCACACTGTTTCTTCAGCGGAAAGTCCTTTTCTTCCCAGGGAGCTGCTTACAGTGTCTCCAGGCCCGTCAGAAACACTGTGTTTTAGGAACCTGCAAGGCAGCATGAAAGGAGCTTTCAAAGCGGGCAAGCAGGGCTTCTCTGGCGGCGCTGTGTTTGAGACTCGACCACGCTATGGAAGCACACTGTTTCTTCAGCGGAAAGTCCTTTTCTTCCCAGGGAGCTGCTTACAGTGTCTCCAGGCCCGTCAGAAACACTGTGTTTTAGGAACCTGCAAGGCAGCATGAAAGGAGCTTTCAAAGCGGGCAAGCAGGGCTTCTCTGGCGGCGCTGTGTTTGAGACTCGACCACGCTATGGAAGCACACTGTTTCTTCAGCGGAAAGTCCTTTTCTTCCCAGGGAGCTGCTTACAGTGTCTCCAGGCCCGTCAGAAACACTGTGTTTTAGGAACCTGCAAGGCAGCATGAAAGGAGCTTTCAAAGCGGGCAAGCAGGGCTTCTCTGGCGGCGCTGTGTTTGAGACTCGACCACGCTATGGAAGCACACTGTTTCTTCAGCGGAAAGTCCTTTTCTTCCCAGGGAGCTGCTTACAGTGTCTCCAGGCCCGTCAGAAACACTGTGTTTTAGGAACCTGCAAGGCAGCATGAAAGGAGCTTTCAAAGCGGGCAAGCGGGGCTTCTCTGGCGGCGCTGTGTTTGAGACTCGACCACGCTATGGAAGCACACTGTTTCTTCAGCGGAAAGTCCTTTTCTTCCCAGGGAGCTGCTTACAGTGTCTCCAGGCCCGTCAGAAACACTGTGTTTTAGGAACCTGCAAGGCAGCATGAAAGGAGCTTTCAAAGCGGGCAAGCAGGGCTTCTCTGGCGGCGCTGTGTTTGAGACTCGACCACGCTATGGAAGCACACTGTTTCTTCAGCGGAAAGTCCTTTTCTACCCCTGGAGCTGCTTACAGTGTCTCCAGGCCCGTCAGAAACACTGTGTTTTAGGAACCTGCAAGGCAGCATGAAAGGAGCTTTCAAAGCGGGCAAGCAGGGCTTCTCTCTGGCGGCGCTGTGTTTGAGACTCGACCACGCTATGGAAGCACACTGTTTCTTCAGCGAAAATTCCTTTTCTTCCCAGGGAGCTGCTTACAGTGTCTCCAGGCCCGCCAGAAACACTGTGTTATAGGAACTTGCAAGGCAGCATGAAAGGAGCTTTCAAAGCGGGCAAGCAGGGCTTCTCTGGCGGCGCTGTGTTTGAGACTCGACCACGCTATGGAAGCACACTGTTTCTTCAGCGGAAAGTCCTTTTCTTCCCAGGGAGCTGCTTACAGTGTCTCCAGGCCCGTCAGAAACACTGTGTTTTAGGAACCTGCAAGGCAGCATGAAAGGAGCTTTCAAAGCGGGCAAGCAGGGCTTCTCTGGCGGCGCTGTGTTTGAGACTCGACCACGCTATGGAAGCACACTGTTTCTTCAGCGGAAAGTCCTTTTCTTCCCAGGGAGCTGCTTACAGTGTCTCCAGGCCCGTCAGAAACACTGTGTTTTAGGAACCTGCAAGGCAGCATGAAAGGAGCTTTCAAAGCGGGCCAGCAGGGCTTCTCTCTGGCGGCGCTGAGTTTGAGACTCGACCACGCTATGGAAGCACACTGTTTCTTCAGCGGAAAGTCCTTTTCTTCCCAGGGAGCTGCTTACAGTGTCTCCAGGCCCGTCAGAAACACTGTGTTTTAGGAACCTGCAAGGCAGCATGAAAGGAGCTTTCAAAGCGGGCAAGCAGGGCTTCTCTGGCGGCGCTGTGTTTGAGACTCGACCACGCTATGGAAGCACACTGTTTCTTCAGCGGAAAGTCCTTTTCTTCCCAGGGAGCTGCTTACAGTGTCTCCAGGCCCGTCAGAAACACTGTGTTTTAGGAACCTGCAAGGCAGCATGAAAGGAGCTTTCAAAGCGGGCAAGCAGGGCTTCTCTCTGGCGGCGCTGTGTTTGAGACTCGACCACGCTATGGAAGCACACTGTTTCTTCAGCGGAAAGTCCTTTTCTTCCCAGGGAGCTGCTTACAGTGTCTCCAGGCCCGTCAGAAACACTGTGTTTTAGGAACCTGCAAGGCAGCATGAAAGGAGCTTTCAAAGCGGGCAAGCAGGGCTTCTCTGGCGGCGCTGTGTTTGAGACTCGACCACGCTATGGAAGCACACTGTTTCTTCAGCGGAAAGTCCTTTTCTTCCCAGGGAGCTGCTTACAGTGTCTCCAGGCCCGTCAGAAACACTGTGTTTTAGGAACCTGCAAGGCAGCATGAAAGGAGCTTTCAAAGCGGGCAAGCAGGGCTTCTCTGGCGGCGCTGTGTTTGAGACTCGACCACGCTATGGAAGCACACTGTTTCTTCAGCGGAAAGTCCTTTTCTTCCCAGGGAGCTGCTTACAGTGTCTCCAGGCCCGTCAGAAACACTGTGTTTTAGGAACCTGCAAGGCAGCATGAAAGGAGCTTTCAAAGCGGGCAAGCAGGGCTTCTCTGGCGGCGCTGTGTTTGAGACTCGACCACGCTATGGAAGCACACTGTTTCTTCAGCGGAAAGTCCTTTTCTTCCCAGGGAGCTGCTTACAGTGTCTCCAGGCCCGTCAGAAACACTGTGTTTTAGGAACCTGCAAGGCAGCATGAAAGGAGCTTTCAAAGCGGGCAAGCGGGGCTTCTCTGGCGGCGCTGTGTTTGAGACTCGACCACGCTATGGAAGCACACTGTTTCTTCAGCGGAAAGTCCTTTTCTTCCCAGGGAGCTGCTTACAGTGTCTCCAGGCCCGTCAGAAACACTGTGTTTTAGGAACCTGCAAGGCAGCATGAAAGGAGCTTTCAAAGCGGGCAAGCAGGGCTTCTCTGGCGGCGCTGTGTTTGAGACTCGACCACGCTATGGAAGCACACTGTTTCTTCAGCGGAAAGTCCTTTTCTACCCCTGGAGCTGCTTACAGTGTCTCCAGGCCCGTCAGAAACACTGTGTTTTAGGAACCTGCAAGGCAGCATGAAAGGAGCTTTCAAAGCGGGCAAGCAGGGCTTCTCTCTGGCGGCGCTGTGTTTGAGACTCGACCACGCTATGGAAGCACACTGTTTCTTCAGCGAAAATTCCTTTTCTTCCCAGGGAGCTGCTTACAGTGTCTCCAGGCCCGCCAGAAACACTGTGTTATAGGAACTTGCAAGGCAGCATGAAAGGAGCTTTCAAAGCGGGCAAGCAGGGCTTCTCTGGCGGCGCTGTGTTTGAGACTCGACCACGCTATGGAAGCACACTGTTTCTTCAGCGGAAAGTCCTTTTCTTCCCAGGGAGCTGCTTACAGTGTCTCCAGGCCCGTCAGAAACACTGTGTTTTAGGAACCTGCAAGGCAGCATGAAAGGAGCTTTCAAAGCGGGCAAGCAGGGCTTCTCTGGCGGCGCTGTGTTTGAGACTCGACCACGCTATGGAAGCACACTGTTTCTTCAGCGGAAAGTCCTTTTCTTCCCAGGGAGCTGCTTACAGTGTCTCCAGGCCCGTCAGAAACACTGTGTTTTAGGAACCTGCAAGGCAGCATGAAAGGAGCTTTCAAAGCGGGCAAGCAGGGCTTCTCTCTGGCGGCGCTGTGTTTGAGACTCGACCACGCTATGGAAGCACACTGTTTCTTCAGCGGAAAGTCCTTTTCTTCCCAGGGAGCTGCTTACAGTGTCTCCAGGCCCGTCAGAAACACTGTGTTTTAGGAACCTGCAAGGCAGCATGAAAGGAGCTTTCAAAGCGGGCAAGCAGGGCTTCTCTGGCGGCGCTGTGTTTGAGACTCGACCACGCTATGGAAGCACACTGTTTCTTCAGCGGAAAGTCCTTTTCTTCCCAGGGAGCTGCTTACAGTGTCTCCAGGCCCGTCAGAAACACTGTGTTTTAGGAACCTGCAAGGCAGCATGAAAGGAGCTTTCAAAGCGGGCAAGCAGGGCTTCTCTCTGGCGGCGCTGTGTTTGAGACTCGACCACGCTATGGAAGCACACTGTTTCTTCAGCGGAAAGTCCTTTTCTTCCCAGGGAGCTGCTTACAGTGTCTCCAGGCCCGTCAGAAACACTGTGTTTTAGGAACCTGCAAGGCAGCATGAAAGGAGCTTTCAAAGCGGGCAAGCAGGGCTTCTCTGGCGGCGCTGTGTTTGAGACTCGACCACGCTATGGAAGCACACTGTTTCTTCAGCGGAAAGTCCTTTTCTTCCCAGGGAGCTGCTTACAGTGTCTCCAGGCCCGTCAGAAACACTGTGTTTTAGGAACCTGCAAGGCAGCATGAAAGGAGCTTTCAAAGCGGGCAAGCAGGGCTTCTCTGGCGGCGCTGTGTTTGAGACTCGACCACGCTATGGAAGCACACTGTTTCTTCAGCGGAAAGTCCTTTTCTTCCCAGGGAGCTGCTTACAGTGTCTCCAGGCCCGTCAGAAACACTGTGTTTTAGGAACCTGCAAGGCAGCATGAAAGGAGCTTTCAAAGCGGGCAAGCAGGGCTTCTCTGGCGGCGCTGTGTTTGAGACTCGACCACGCTATGGAAGCACACTGTTTCTTCAGCGGAAAGTCCTTTTCTTCCCAGGGAGCTGCTTACAGTGTCTCCAGGCCCGTCAGAAACACTGTGTTTTAGGAACCTGCAAGGCAGCATGAAAGGAGCTTTCAAAGCGGGCAAGCGGGGCTTCTCTGGCGGCGCTGTGTTTGAGACTCGACCACGCTATGGAAGCACACTGTTTCTTCAGCGGAAAGTCCTTTTCTTCCCAGGGAGCTGCTTACAGTGTCTCCAGGCCCGTCAGAAACACTGTGTTTTAGGAACCTGCAAGGCAGCATGAAAGGAGCTTTCAAAGCGGGCAAGCAGGGCTTCTCTGGCGGCGCTGTGTTTGAGACTCGACCACGCTATGGAAGCACACTGTTTCTTCAGCGGAAAGTCCTTTTCTACCCCTGGAGCTGCTTACAGTGTCTCCAGGCCCGTCAGAAACACTGTGTTTTAGGAACCTGCAAGGCAGCATGAAAGGAGCTTTCAAAGCGGGCAAGCAGGGCTTCTCTCTGGCGGCGCTGTGTTTGAGACTCGACCACGCTATGGAAGCACACTGTTTCTTCAGCCAAAATTCCTTTTCTTCCCAGGGAGCTGCTTACAGTGTCTCCAGGCCCGCCAGAAACACTGTGTTATAGGAACTTGCAAGGCAGCATGAAAGGAGCTTTCAAAGCGGGCAAGCAGGGCTTCTCTGGCGGCGCTGTGTTTGAGACTCGACCACGCTATGGAAGCACACTGTTTCTTCAGCGGAAAGTCCTTTTCTTCCCAGGGAGCTGCTTACAGTGTCTCCAGGCCCGTCAGAAACACTGTGTTTTAGGAACCTGCAAGGCAGCATGAAAGGAGCTTTCAAAGCGGGCAAGCAGGGCTTCTCTCTGGCGGCGCTGTGTTTGAGACTCGACCACGCTATGGAAGCACACTGTTTCTTCAGCGGAAAGTCCTTTTCTTCCCAGGGAGCTGCTTACAGTGTCTCCAGGCCCGTCAGAAACACTGTGTTTTAGGAACCTGCAAGGCAGCATGAAAGGAGCTTTCAAAGCGGGCAAGCAGGGCTTCTCTGGCGGCGCTGTGTTTGAGACTCGACCACGCTATGGAAGCACACTGTTTCTTCAGCGGAAAGTCCTTTTCTTCCCAGGGAGCTGCTTACAGTGTCTCCAGGCCCGTCAGAAACACTGTGTTTTAGGAACCTGCAAGGCAGCATGAAAGGAGCTTTCAAAGCGGGCAAGCAGGGCTTCTCTGGCGGCGCTGTGTTTGAGACTCCGACTGCATTGAGCCCTGCATACCGGGTCTACAGGCCCGTCAAAAACCCTGTTTCTTCGGAAGCTGCAAGGCAGCATGAATGGGGATTTCAAAATGGGAAAGCAAGGCTTGTGCCACCAGGCCCCCATTTCCAGTGAACCCGCAGCCTCTGTCCTTGCCCTCTCTAACAAATCATAAGACACTCCAGGGGCACACTGGTCACACTTGCCTGAATCAACTTTTCTGCACAGGGTGTTCTGCATGGAGCGAGCTCCCTCATCCAAGGATCGTGCGAGGAAAGCTATTGGGCCTTGGCCATTTTGAAGTCCTACAGAATGACAGGAAGAACTGTGCTTCAGTTGCAGTAGGAATGCAAGCCGACTTACTCCCGTCGCTGTGGGGTCTTCGGGTATGAGTGCCTAGAAGGAATGCGAAGCAGATTGTTTTTCTAAGTACAGCTCAGATGAGGGCAACGAGGCAGACTTCCATGGCATGTAGGACGGGAGCAAAGAGATGTCCTGCAGCTGTTGGATGGCTGAGGAAATCTAGCTGTCCCGAGGACGAGTGCCGTGTGTTGCCCTACACTCGGCGTACACACAGTGACTCTGAAGGGATCCCGGCCTGGATGTTTCTGTCTGAGCAGCCCAGAGGAGCCTGCCGCTCCTCAGTGATTTTGTAGGGAACAGGGTGCCCGGGCGAGGGTCCTAAGCGTCCGGAAAAGCCTACGAACGTTCAAATGATGCAGAACTGCGACTAAGACCTCATGGAAACTGCTCCACGCTTCCGCTCCAGCAGGGCAAGTCAAGGCCTCACGTGAGGTAAGTACTCATGTCCAGTTTCCCTTTAGCTCTAGAGCATGACAGGATGAGCTCCTGACCAGGCTATGGAAGCACACTGTTTCTTCAGCGGAAAGTCCTTTTCTTCCCAGGGAGCTGCTTACAGTGTCTCCAGGCCCGTCAGAAACACTGTGTTTTAGGAACCTGCAAGGCAGCATGAAAGGAGCTTTCAAAGCGGGCAAGCAGGGCTTCTCTCTGGCGGCGCTGTGTTTGAGACTCGACCACGCTATGGAAGCACACTGTTTCTTCAGCGGAAAGTCCTTTTCTTCCCAGGGAGCTGCTTACAGTGTCTCCAGGCCCGTCAGAAACACTGTGTTTTAGGAACCTGCAAGGCAGCATGAAAGGAGCTTTCAAAGCGGGCAAGCAGGGCTTCTCTCTGGCGGCGCTGTGTTTGAGACTCGACCACGCTATGGAAGCACACTGTTTCTTCAGCGGAAAGTCCTTTTCTTCCCAGGGAGCTGCTTACAGTGTCTCCAGGCCCGTCAGAAACACTGTGTTTTAGGAACCTGCAAGGCAGCATGAAAGGAGCTTTCAAAGCGGGCAAGCAGGGCTTCTCTGGCGGCGCTGTGTTTGAGACTCGACCACGCTATGGAAGCACACTGTTTCTTCAGCGGAAAGTCCTTTTCTTCCCAGGGAGCTGCTTACAGTGTCTCCAGGCCCGTCAGAAACACTGTGTTTTAGGAACCTGCAAGGCAGCATGAAAGGAGCTTTCAAAGCGGGCAAGCAGGGCTTCTCTGGCGGCGCTGTGTTTGAGACTCGACCACGCTATGGAAGCACACTGTTTCTTCAGCGGAAAGTCCTTTTCTTCCCAGGGAGCTGCTTACAGTGTCTCCAGGCCCGTCAGAAACACTGTGTTTTAGGAACCTGCAAGGCAGCATGAAAGGAGCTTTCAAAGCGGGCAAGCAGGGCTTCTCTGGCGGCGCTGTGTTAGAGACTCGACCACGCTATGGAAGCACACTGTTTCTTCAGCGGAAAGTCCTTTTCTTCCCAGGGAGCTGCTTACAGTGTCTCCAGGCCCGTCAGAAACACTGTGTTTTAGGAACCTGCAAGGCAGCATGAAAGGAGCTTTCAAAGCGGGCAAGCGGGGCTTCTCTGGCGGCGCTGTGTTTGAGACTCGACCACGCTATGGAAGCACACTGTTTCTTCAGCGGAAAGTCCTTTTCTTCCCAGGGAGCTGCTTACAGTGTCTCCAGGCCCGTCAGAAACACTGTGTTTTAGGAACCTGCAAGGCAGCATGAAAGGAGCTTTCAAAGCGGGCAAGCAGGGCTTCTCTGGCGGCGCTGTGTTTGAGACTCGACCACGCTATGGAAGCACACTGTTTCTTCAGCGGAAAGTCCTTTTCTACCCCTGGAGCTGCTTACAGTGTCTCCAGGCCCGTCAGAAACACTGTGTTTTAGGAACCTGCAAGGCAGCATGAAAGGAGCTTTCAAAGCGGGCAAGCAGGGCTTCTCTCTGGCGGCGCTGTGTTTGAGACTCGACCACGCTATGGAAGCACACTGTTTCTTCAGCGAAAATTCCTTTTCTTCCCAGGGAGCTGCTTACAGTGTCTCCAGGCCCGCCAGAAACACTGTGTTATAGGAACTTGCAAGGCAGCATGAAAGGAGCTTTCAAAGCGGGCAAGCAGGGCTTCTCTGGCGGCGCTGTGTTTGAGACTCGACCACGCTATGGAAGCACACTGTTTCTTCAGCGGAAAGTCCTTTTCTTCCCAGGGAGCTGCTTACAGTGTCTCCAGGCCCGTCAGAAACACTGTGTTTTAGGAACCTGCAAGGCAGCATGAAAGGAGCTTTCAAAGCGGGCAAGCAGGGCTTCTCTGGCGGCGCTGTGTTTGAGACTCGACCACGCTATGGAAGCACACTGTTTCTTCAGCGGAAAGTCCTTTTCTTCCCAGGGAGCTGCTTACAGTGTCTCCAGGCCCGCCAGAAACACTGTGTTTTAGGAACCTGCAAGGCAGCATGAAAGGAGCTTTCAAAGCGGGCAAGCAGGGCTTCTCTCTGGCGGCGCTGTGTTTGAGACTCGACCACGCTATGGAAGCACACTGTTTCTTCAGCGGAAAGTCCTTTTCTTCCCAGGGAGCTGCTTACAGTGTCTCCAGGCCCGTCAGAAACACTGTGTTTTAGGAACCTGCAATGAAGCATGAAAGGAGCTTTCAAAGCGGGCAAGCAGGGCTTCTCTGGCGGCGCTGTGTTTGAGACTCGACCACGCTATGGAAGCACACTGTTTCTTCAGCGGAAAGTCCTTTTCTTCCCAGGGAGCTGCTTACAGTGTCTCCAGGCCCGTCAGAAACACTGTGTTTTAGGAACCTGCAAGGCAGCATGAAAGGAGCTTTCAAAGCGGGCAAGCAGGGCTTCTCTGGCGGCGCTGTGTTTGAGACTCGACCACGCTATGGAAGCACACTGTTTCTTCAGCGGAAAGTCCTTTTCTTCCCAGGGAGCTGCTTACAGTGTCTCCAGGCCCGTCAGAAACACTGTGTTTTAGGAACCTGCAAGGCAGCATGAAAGGAGCTTTCAAAGCGGGCAAGCAGGGCTTCTCTGGCGGCGCTGTGTTTGAGACTCCGACTGCATTGAGCCCTGCATACCGGGTCTACAGGCCCGTCAAAAACCCTGTTTCTTCGGAAGCTGCAAGGCAGCATGAGTGGGGATTTCAAAATGGGAAAGCAAGGCTTGTGCCACCAGGCCCCCATTTCCAGTGAACCCGCAGCCTCTGTCCTTGCCCTTTCTAACAAATCATAAGACACTCCAGGGGCACACTGGTCACACTTGCCTGAATCAACTTTTCTGCACAGGGTGTTCTGCATGGAGCGAGCTCCCTCATCCAAGGATCGTGCGAGGAAAGCTATTGGGCCTTGGCCATTTTGAAGTCCTACAGAATGACAGGAAGAACTGTGCTTCAGTTGCAGTAGGAATGCAAGCCGACTTACTCCCGTCGCTGTGGGGTCTTCGGGTATGAGTGCCTAGAAGGAATGCGAAGCAGATTGTTTTTCTAAGTACAGCTCAGATGAGGGCAACGAGGCAGACTTCCATGGCATGTAGGACGGGAGCAAAGAGATGTCCTGCAGCTGTTGGATGGCTGAGGAAATCTAGCTGTCCCGAGGACGAGTGCCGTGTGTTGCCCTACACTCGGCGTACACACAGTGACTCTGAAGGGATCCCGGCCTGGATGTTTCTGTCTGAGCAGCCCAGAGGAGCCTGCCGCTCCTCAGTGATTTTGTAGGGAACAGGGTGCCCGGGCGAGGGTCCTAAGCGTCCGGAAAAGCCTACGAACGTTCAAATGATGCAGAACTGCGACTAAGACCTCATGGAAACTGCTCCACGCTTCCGCTCCAGCAGGGCAAGTCAAGGCCTCACGTGAGGTAAGTACTCATGTCCAGTTTCCCTTTAGCTCTAGAGCATGACAGGATGAGCTCCTGACCAGGCTATGGAAGCACACTGTTTCTTCAGCGGAAAGTCCTTTTCTTCCCAGGGAGCTGCTTACAGTGTCTCCAGGCCCGTCAGAAACAGTGTGTTTTAGGAACCTGCAAGGCAGCATGAAAGGAGCTTTCAAAGCGGGCAAGCAGGGCTTCTCTGGCGGCGCTGTGTTTGAGACTCCTCCACGCTATGGAAGCACACTGTTTCTTCAGCGGAAAGTCCTTTTCTTCCCAGGGAGCTGCTTACAGTGTCTCCAGGCCCGTCAGAAACACTGTGTTTTAGGAACCTGCAAGGCAGCATGAAAGGAGCTTTCAAAGCGGGCAAGCAGGGCTTCTCTGGCGGCGCTGTGTTTGAGACTCGACCACGCTATGGAAGCACACTGTTTCTTCAGCGGAAAGTCCTTTTCTTCCCAGGGAGCTGCTTACAGTGTCTCCAGGCCCGTCAGAAACACTGTGTTTTAGGAACCTGCAAGGCAGCATGAAAGGAGCTTTCAAAGCGGGCAAGCAGGGCTTCTCTGGCGGCGCTGTGTTTGAGACTCGACCACGCTATGGAAGCACACTGTTTCTTCAGCGGAAAGTCCTTTTCTTCCCAGGGAGCTGCTTACAGTGTCTCCAGGCCCGTCAGAAACACTGTGTTTTAGGAACCTGCAAGGCAGCATGAAAGGAGCTTTCAAAGCGGGCAAGCAGGGCTTCTCTGGCGGCGCTGTGTTTGAGACTCGACCACGCTATGGAAGCACACTGTTTCTTCAGCGGAAAGTCCTTTTCTTCCCAGGGAGCTGCTTACAGTGTCTCCAGGCCCGTCAGAAACACTGTGTTTTAGGAACCTGCAAGGCAGCATGAAAGGAGCTTTCAAAGCGGGCAAGCAGGGCTTCTCTGGCGGCGCTGTGTTTGAGACTCGACCACGCTATGGAAGCACACTGTTTCTTCAGCGGAAAGTCCTTTTCTTCCCAGGGAGCTGCTTACAGTGTCTCCAGGCCCGTCAGAAACACTGTGTTTTAGGAACCTGCAAGGCAGCATGAAAGGAGCTTTCAAAGCGGGCAAGCAGGGCTTCTCTGGCGGCGCTGTGTTTGAGACTCGACCACGCTATGGAAGCACACTGTTTCTTCAGCGGAAAGTCCTTTTCTTCCCAGGGAGCTACTTACAGTGTCTCCAGGCCCGTCAGAAACACTGTGTTTTAGGAACCTGCAAGGCAGCATGAGAGGAGCTTTCATAGCGGGCAAGCAGGGCTTCTCTGGCGGCGCTGTGTTTGAGACTCCGACTGCATTGAGCCCTGCATACCGGGTCTACAGGCCCGTCAAAAACCCTGTTTCTTCGGAAGCTGCAAGGCAGCATGAATGGGGATTTCAAAATGGGAAAGCAAGGCTTGTGCCACCAGGCCCCCATTTCCAGTGAACCCGCAGCCTCTGTCCTTGCCCTTTCTAACAAATCATAAGACACTCCAGGGGCACACTGGTCACACTTGCCTGAATCAACTTTTCTGCACAGGGTGTTCTGCATGGAGCGAGCTCCCTCATCCAAGGATCGTGCGAGGAAAGCTATTGGGCCTTGGCCATTTTGAAGTCCTACAGAATGACAGGAAGAACTGTGCTTCAGTTGCAGTAGGAATGCAAGCCGACTTACTCCCGTCGCTGTGGGGTCTTCGGGTATGAGTGCCTAGAAGGAATGCGAAGCAGATTGTTTTTCTAAGTACAGCTCAGATGAGGGCAACGAGGCAGACTTCCATGGCATGTAGGACGGGAGCAAAGAGATGTCCTGCAGCTGTTGGATGGCTGAGGAAATCTAGCTGTCCCGAGGACGAGTGCCGTGTGTTGCCCTACACTCGGCGTACACACAGTGACTCTGAAGGGATCCCGGCCTGGATGTTTCTGTCTGAGCAGCCCAGAGGAGCCTGCCGCTCCTCAGTGATTTTGTAGGGAACAGGGTGCCCGGGCGAGGGTCCTAAGCGTCCGGAAAAGCCTACGAACGTTCAAATGATGCAGAACTGCGACTAAGACCTCATGGAAACTGCTCCACGCTTCCGCTCCAGCAGGGCAAGTCAAGGCCTCACGTGAGGTAAGTACTCATGTCCAGTTTCCCTTTAGCTCTAGAGCATGACAGGATGAGCTCCTGACCAGGCTATGGAAGCACACTGTTTCTTCAGCGGAAAGTCCTTTTCTTCCCAGGGAGCTGCTTACAGTGTCTCCAGGCCCGTCAGAAACAGTGTGTTTTAGGAACCTGCAAGGCAGCATGAAAGGAGCTTTCAAAGCGGGCAAGCAGGGCTTCTCTGGCGGCGCTGTGTTTGAGACTCCTCCACGCTATGGAAGCACACTGTTTCTTCAGCGGAAAGTCCTTTTCTTCCCAGGGAGCTGCTTACAGTGTCTCCAGGCCCGTCAGAAACACTGTGTTTTAGGAACCTGCAAGGCAGCATGAAAGGAGCTTTCAAAGCGGGCAAGCAGGGCTTCTCTGGCGGCGCTGTGTTTGAGACTCGACCACGCTATGGAAGCACACTGTTTCTTCAGCGGAAAGTCCTTTTCTTCCCAGGGAGCTGCTTACAGTGTCTCCAGGCCCGTCAGAAACACTGTGTTTTAGGAACCTGCAAGGCAGCATGAAAGGAGCTTTCAAAGCGGGCAAGCAGGGCTTCTCTGGCGGCGCTGTGTTTGAGACTCGACCACGCTATGGAAGCACACTGTTTCTTCAGCGGAAAGTCCTTTTCTTCCCCGGGAGCTGCTTACAGTGTCTCCAGGCCCGTCAGAAACACTGTGTTTTAGGAACCTGCAAGGCAGCATGAAAGGAGCTTTCAAAGCGGGCAAGCAGGGCTTCTCTGGCGGCGCTGTGTTTGAGACTCGACCACGCTATGGAAGCACACTGTTTCTTCAGCGGAAAGTCCTTTTCTTCCCAGGGAGCTGCTTACAGTGTCTCCAGGCCCGTCAGAAACACTGTGTTTTAGGAACCTGCAAGGCAGCATGAAAGGAGCTTTCAAAGCGGGCAAGCAGGGCTTCTCTGGCGGCGCTGTGTTTGAGACTCGACCACGCTATGGAAGCACACTGTTTCTTCAGCGGAAAGTCCTTTTCTTCCCAGGGAGCTGCTTACAGTGTCTCCAGGCCCGTCAGAAACACTGTGTTTTAGGAACCTGCAAGGCAGCATGAAAGGAGCTTTCAAAGCGGGCAAGCAGGGCTTCTCTGGCGGCGCTGTGTTTGAGACTCGACCACGCTATGGAAGCACACTGTTTCTTCAGCGGAAAGTCCTTTTCTTCCCAGGGAGCTACTTACAGTGTCTCCAGGCCCGTCAGAAACACTGTGTTTTAGGAACCTGCAAGGCAGCATGAGAGGAGCTTTCATAGCGGGCAAGCAGGGCTTCTCTGGCGGCGCTGTGTTTGAGACTCCGACTGCATTGAGCCCTGCATACCGGGTCTACAGGCCCGTCAAAAACCCTGTTTCTTCGGAAGCTGCAAGGCAGCATGAATGGGGATTTCAAAATGGGAAAGCAAGGCTTGTGCCACCAGGCCCCCATTTCCAGTGAACCCGCAGCCTCTGTCCTTGCCCTTTCTAACAAATCATAAGACACTCCAGGGGCACACTGGTCACACTTGCCTGAATCAACTTTTCTGCACAGGGTGTTCTGCATGGAGCGAGCTCCCTCATCCAAGGATCGTGCGAGGAAAGCTATTGGGCCTTGGCCATTTTGAAGTCCTACAGAATGACAGGAAGAACTGTGCTTCAGTTGCAGTAGGAATGCAAGCCGACTTACTCCCGTCGCTGTGGGGTCTTCGGGTATGAGTGCCTAGAAGGAATGCGAAGCAGATTGTTTTTCTAAGTACAGCTCAGATGAGGGCAACGAGGCAGACTTCCATGGCATGTAGGACGGGAGCAAAGAGATGTCCTGCAGCTGTTGGATGGCTGAGGAAATCTAGCTGTCCCGAGGACGAGTGCCGTGTGTTGCCCTACACTCGGCGTACACACAGTGACTCTGAAGGGATCCCGGCCTGGATGTTTCTGTCTGAGCAGCCCAGAGGAGCCTGCCGCTCCTCAGTGATTTTGTAGGGAACAGGGTGCCCGGGCGAGGGTCCTAAGCGTCCGGAAAAGCCTACGAACGTTCAAATGATGCAGAACTGCGACTAAGACTTCATGGAAACTGCTCCACGCTTCCGCTCCAGCAGGGCAAGTCAAGGCCTCACGTGAGGTAAGTACTCATGTCCAGTTTCCCTTTAGCTCTAGAGCATGACAGGATGAGCTCCTGACCAGGCTATGGAAGCACACTGTTTCTTCAGCGGAAAGTCCTTTTCTTCCCAAGGAGCTGCTTACAGTGTCTCCAGGCCCGTCAGAAACACTGTGTTTTAGGAACCTGCAAGGCAGCATGAAAGGAGCTTTCAAAGCGGGCAAGCAGGGCTTCTCTGGCGGCGCTGTGTTTGAGACTCGTCCACGCTATGGAAGCACACTGTTTCTTCAGCGGAAAGTCCTTTTCTTCCCAGGGAGCTGCTTACAGTGTCTCCAGGCCCGTCAGAAACACTGTGTTTTAGGAACCTGCAAGGCAGCATGAAAGGAGCTTTCAAAGCGGGCAAGCAGGGCTTCTCTGGCGGCGCTGTGTTTGAGACTCGACCACGCTATGGAAGCACACTGTTTCTTCAGCGGAAAGTCCTTTTCTTCCCAGGGAGCTGCTTACAGTGTCTCCAGGCCCGTCAGAAACACTGTGTTTTAGGAACCTGCAAGGCAGCATGAAAGGAGCTTTCAAAGCGGGCAAGCAGGGCTTCTCTGGCGGCGCTGTGTTTGAGACTCGACCACGCTATGGAAGCACACTGTTTCTTCAGCGGAAAGTCCTTTTCTTCCCAGGGAGCTGCTTACAGTGTCTCCAGGCCCGCCAGAAACACTGTGTTTTAGGAACCTGCAAGGCAGCATGAAAGGAGCTTTCAAAGCGGGCAAGCAGGGCTTCTCTCTGGCGGCGCTGTGTTTGAGACTCGACCACGCTATGGAAGCACACTGTTTCTTCAGCGGAAAGTCCTTTTCTTCCCAGGGAGCTGCTTACAGTGTCTCCAGGCCCGTCAGAAACACTGTGTTTTAGGAACCTGCAATGAAGCATGAAAGGAGCTTTCAAAGCGGGCAAGCAGGGCTTCTCTGGCGGCGCTGTGTTTGAGACTCGACCACGCTATGGAAGCACACTGTTTCTTCAGCGGAAAGTCCTTTTCTTCCCAGGGAGCTGCTTACAGTGTCTCCAGGCCCGTCAGAAACACTGTGTTTTAGGAACCTGCAAGGCAGCATGAAAGGAGCTTTCAAAGCGGGCAAGCAGGGCTTCTCTGGCGGCGCTGTGTTTGAGACTCGACCACGCTATGGAAGCACACTGTTTCTTCAGCGGAAAGTCCTTTTCTTCCCAGGGAGCTGCTTACAGTGTCTCCAGGCCCGTCAGAAACACTGTGTTTTAGGAACCTGCAAGGCAGCATGAAAGGAGCTTTCAAAGCGGGCAAGCAGGGCTTCTCTGGCGGCGCTGTGTTTGAGACTCCGACTGCATTGAGCCCTGCATACCGGGTCTACAGGCCCGTCAAAAACCCTGTTTCTTCGGAAGCTGCAAGGCAGCATGAGTGGGGATTTCAAAATGGGAAAGCAAGGCTTGTGCCACCAGGCCCCCATTTCCAGTGAACCCGCAGCCTCTGTCCTTGCCCTTTCTAACAAATCATAAGACACTCCAGGGGCACACTGGTCACACTTGCCTGAATCAACTTTTCTGCACAGGGTGTTCTGCATGGAGCGAGCTCCCTCATCCAAGGATCGTGCGAGGAAAGCTATTGGGCCTTGGCCATTTTGAAGTCCTACAGAATGACAGGAAGAACTGTGCTTCAGTTGCAGTAGGAATGCAAGCCGACTTACTCCCGTCGCTGTGGGGTCTTCGGGTATGAGTGCCTAGAAGGAATGCGAAGCAGATTGTTTTTCTAAGTACAGCTCAGATGAGGGCAACGAGGCAGACTTCCATGGCATGTAGGACGGGAGCAAAGAGATGTCCTGCAGCTGTTGGATGGCTGAGGAAATCTAGCTGTCCCGAGGACGAGTGCCGTGTGTTGCCCTACACTCGGCGTACACACAGTGACTCTGAAGGGATCCCGGCCTGGATGTTTCTGTCTGAGCAGCCCAGAGGAGCCTGCCGCTCCTCAGTGATTTTGTAGGGAACAGGGTGCCCGGGCGAGGGTCCTAAGCGTCCGGAAAAGCCTACGAACGTTCAAATGATGCAGAACTGCGACTAAGACCTCATGGAAACTGCTCCACGCTTCCGCTCCAGCAGGGCAAGTCAAGGCCTCACGTGAGGTAAGTACTCATGTCCAGTTTCCCTTTAGCTCTAGAGCATGACAGGATGAGCTCCTGACCAGGCTATGGAAGCACACTGTTTCTTCAGCGGAAAGTCCTTTTCTTCCCAGGGAGCTGCTTACAGTGTCTCCAGGCCCGTCAGAAACAGTGTGTTTTAGGAACCTGCAAGGCAGCATGAAAGGAGCTTTCAAAGCGGGCAAGCAGGGCTTCTCTGGCGGCGCTGTGTTTGAGACTCCTCCACGCTATGGAAGCACACTGTTTCTTCAGCGGAAAGTCCTTTTCTTCCCAGGGAGCTGCTTACAGTGTCTCCAGGCCCATCAGAAACACTGTGTTTTAGGAACCTGCAAGGCAGCATGAAAGGAGCTTTCAAAGCGGGCAAGCAGGGCTTCTCTGGCGGCGCTGTGTTTGAGACTCGACCACGCTATGGAAGCACACTGTTTCTTCAGCGGAAAGTCCTTTTCTTCCCAGGGAGCTGCTTACAGTGTCTCCAGGCCCGTCAGAAACACTGTGTTTTAGGAACCTGCAAGGCAGCATGAAAGGAGCTTTCAAAGCGGGCAAGCAGGGCTTCTCTGGCGGCGCTGTGTTTGAGACTCGACCACGCTATGGAAGCACACTGTTTCTTCAGCGGAAAGTCCTTTTCTTCCCCGGGAGCTGCTTACAGTGTCTCCAGGCCCGTCAGAAACACTGTGTTTTAGGAACCTGCAAGGCAGCATGAAAGGAGCTTTCAAAGCGGGCAAGCAGGGCTTCTCTGGCGGCGCTGTGTTTGAGACTCGACCACGCTATGGAAGCACACTGTTTCTTCAGCGGAAAGTCCTTTTCTTCCCAGGGAGCTGCTTACAGTGTCTCCAGGCCCGTCAGAAACACTGTGTTTTAGGAACCTGCAAGGCAGCATGAAAGGAGCTTTCAAAGCGGGCAAGCAGGGCTTCTCTGGTGGCGCTGTGTTTGAGACTCGACCACGCTATGGAAGCACACTGTTTCTTCAGCGGAAAGTCCTTTTCTTCCCAGGGAGCTGCTTACAGTGTCTCCAGGCCCGTCAGAAACACTGTGTTTTAGGAACCTGCAAGGCAGCATGAAAGGAGCTTTCAAAGCGGGCAAGCAGGGCTTCTCTGGCGGCGCTGTGTTTGAGACTCGACCACGCTATGGAAGCACACTGTTTCTTCAGCGGAAAGTCCTTTTCTTCCCAGGGAGCTACTTACAGTGTCTCCAGGCCCGTCAGAAACACTGTGTTTTAGGAACCTGCAAGGCAGCATGAGAGGAGCTTTCATAGCGGGCAAGCAGGGCTTCTCTGGCGGCGCTGTGTTTGAGACTCCGACTGCATTGAGCCCTGCATACCGGGTCTACAGGCCCGTCAAAAACCCTGTTTCTTCGGAAGCTGCAAGGCAGCATGAATGGGGATTTCAAAATGGGAAAGCAAGGCTTGTGCCACCAGGCCCCCATTTCCAGTGAACCCGCAGCCTCTGTCCTTGCCCTTTCTAACAAATCATAAGACACTCCAGGGGCACACTGGTCACACTTGCCTGAATCAACTTTTCTGCACAGGGTGTTCTGCATGGAGCGAGCTCCCTCATCCAAGGATCGTGCGAGGAAAGCTATTGGGCCTTGGCCATTTTGAAGTCCTACAGAATGACAGGAAGAACTGTGCTTCAGTTGCAGTAGGAATGCAAGCCGACTTACTCCCGTCGCTGTGGGGTCTTCGGGTATGAGTGCCTAGAAGGAATGCGAAGCAGATTGTTTTTCTAAGTACAGCTCAGATGAGGGCAACGAGGCAGACTTCCATGGCATGTAGGACGGGAGCAAAGAGATGTCCTGCAGCTGTTGGATGGCTGAGGAAATCTAGCTGTCCCGAGGACGAGTGCCGTGTGTTGCCCTACACTCGGCGTACACACAGTGACTCTGAAGGGATCCCGGCCTGGATGTTTCTGTCTGAGCAGCCCAGAGGAGCCTGCCGCTCCTCAGTGATTTTGTAGGGAACAGGGTGCCCGGGCGAGGGTCCTAAGCGTCCGGAAAAGCCTACGAACGTTCAAATGATGCAGAACTGCGACTAAGACTTCATGGAAACTGCTCCACGCTTCCGCTCCAGCAGGGCAAGTCAAGGCCTCACGTGAGGTAAGTACTCATGTCCAGTTTCCCTTTAGCTCTAGAGCATGACAGGATGAGCTCCTGACCAGGCTATGGAAGCACACTGTTTCTTCAGCGGAAAGTCCTTTTCTTCCCAAGGAGCTGCTTACAGTGTCTCCAGGCCCGTCAGAAACACTGTGTTTTAGGAACCTGCAAGGCAGCATGAAAGGAGCTTTCAAAGCGGGCAAGCAGGGCTTCTCTGGCGGCGCTGTGTTTGAGACTCGTCCACGCTATGGAAGCACACTGTTTCTTCAGCGGAAAGTCCTTTTCTTCCCAGGGAGCTGCTTACAGTGTCTCCAGGCCCGTCAGAAACACTGTGTTTTAGGAACCTGCAAGGCAGCATGAAAGGAGCTTTCAAAGCGGGCAAGCAGGGCTTCTCTGGCGGCGCTGTGTTTGAGACTCGACCACGCTATGGAAGCACACTGTTTCTTCAGCGGAAAGTCCTTTTCTTCCCAGGGAGCTGCTTACAGTGTCTCCAGGCCCGTCAGAAACACTGTGTTTTAGGAACCTGCAAGGCAGCATGAAAGGAGCTTTCAAAGCGGGCAAGCAGGGCTTCTCTGGCGGCGCTGTGTTTGAGACTCGACCACGCTATGGAAGCACACTGTTTCTTCAGCGGAAAGTCCTTTTCTTCCCCGGGAGCTGCTTACAGTGTCTCCAGGCCCGTCAGAAACACTGTGTTTTAGGAACCTGCAAGGCAGCATGAAAGGAGCTTTCAAAGCGGGCAAGCAGGGCTTCTCTGGCGGCGCTGTGTTTGAGACTCGACCACGCTATGGAAGCACACTGTTTCTTCAGCGGAAAGTCCTTTTCTTCCCAGGGAGCTGCTTACAGTGTCTCCAGGCCCGTCAGAAACACTGTGTTTTAGGAACCTGCAAGGCAGCATGAAAGGAGCTTTCAAAGCGGGCAAGCAGGGCTTCTCTGGCGGCGCTGTGTTTGAGACTCGACCACGCTATGGAAGCACACTGTTTCTTCAGCGGAAAGTCCTTTTCTTCCCAGGGAGCTGCTTACAGTGTCTCCAGGCCCGTCAGAAACACTGTGTTTTAGGAACCTGCAAGGCAGCATGAAAGGAGCTTTCAAAGCGGGCAAGCAGGGCTTCTCTGGCGGCGCTGTGTTTGAGACTCGACCACGCTATGGAAGCACACTGTTTCTTCAGCGGAAAGTCCTTTTCTTCCCAGGGAGCTACTTACAGTGTCTCCAGGCCCGTCAGAAACACTGTGTTTTAGGAACCTGCAAGGCAGCATGAGAGGAGCTTTCATAGCGGGCAAGCAGGGCTTCTCTGGCGGCGCTGTGTTTGAGACTCCGACTGCATTGAGCCCTGCATACCGGGTCTACAGGCCCGTCAAAAACCCTGTTTCTTCGGAAGCTGCAAGGCAGCATGAATGGGGATTTCAAAATGGGAAAGCAAGGCTTGTGCCACCAGGCCCCCATTTCCAGTGAACCCGCAGCCTCTGTCCTTGCCCTTTCTAACAAATCATAAGACACTCCAGGGGCACACTGGTCACACTTGCCTGAATCAACTTTTCTGCACAGGGTGTTCTGCATGGAGCGAGCTCCCTCATCCAAGGATCGTGCGAGGAAAGCTATTGGGCCTTGGCCATTTTGAAGTCCTACAGAATGACAGGAAGAACTGTGCTTCAGTTGCAGTAGGAATGCAAGCCGACTTACTCCCGTCGCTGTGGGGTCTTCGGGTATGAGTGCCTAGAAGGAATGCGAAGCAGATTGTTTTTCTAAGTACAGCTCAGATGAGGGCAACGAGGCAGACTTCCATGGCATGTAGGACGGGAGCAAAGAGATGTCCTGCAGCTGTTGGATGGCTGAGGAAATCTAGCTGTCCCGAGGACGAGTGCCGTGTGTTGCCCTACACTCGGCGTACACACAGTGACTCTGAAGGGATCCCGGCCTGGATGTTTCTGTCTGAGCAGCCCAGAGGAGCCTGCCGCTCCTCAGTGATTTTGTAGGGAACAGGGTGCCCGGGCGAGGGTCCTAAGCGTCCGGAAAAGCCTACGAACGTTCAAATGATGCAGAACTGCGACTAAGACCTCATGGAAACTGCTCCACGCTTCCGCTCCAGCAGGGCAAGTCAAGGCCTCACGTGAGGTAAGTACTCATGTCCAGTTTCCCTTTAGCTCTAGAGCATGACAGGATGAGCTCCTGACCAGGCTATGGAAGCACACTGTTTCTTCAGCGGAAAGTCCTTTTCTTCCCAAGGAGCTGCTTACAGTGTCTCCAGGCCCGTCAGAAACACTGTGTTTTAGGAACCTGCAAGGCAGCATGAAAGGAGCTTTCAAAGCGGGCAAGCAGGGCTTCTCTGGCGGCGCTGTGTTTGAGACTCGTCCACGCTATGGAAGCACACTGTTTCTTCAGCGGAAAGTCCTTTTCTTCCCAGGGAGCTGCTTACAGTGTCTCCAGGCCCGTCAGAAACACTGTGTTTTAGGAACCTGCAAGGCAGCATGAAAGGAGCTTTCAAAGCGGGCAAGCAGGGCTTCTCTGGCGGCGCTGTGTTTGAGACTCGACCACGCTATGGAAGCACACTGTTTCTTCAGCGGAAAGTCCTTTTCTTCCCAGGGAGCTGCTTACAGTGTCTCCAGGCCCGTCAGAAACACTGTGTTTTAGGAACCTGCAAGGCAGCATGAAAGGAGCTTTCAAAGCGGGCAAGCAGGGCTTCTCTGGCGGCGGTGTGTTTGAGACTCGACCACGCTATGGAAGCACACTGTTTCTTCAGCGGAAAGTCCTTTTCTTCCCAGGGAGCTGCTTACAGTGTCTCCAGGCCCGCCAGAAACACTGTGTTTTAGGAACCTGCAAGGCAGCATGAAAGGAGCTTTCAAAGCGGGCAAGCAGGGCTTCTCTCTGGCGGCGCTGTGTTTGAGACTCGACCACGCTATGGAAGCACACTGTTTCTTCAGCGGAAAGTCCTTTTCTTCCCAGGGAGCTGCTTACAGTGTCTCCAGGCCCGTCAGAAACACTGTGTTTTAGGAACCTGCAATGAAGCATGAAAGGAGCTTTCAAAGCGGGCAAGCAGGGCTTCTCTGGCGGCGCTGTGTTTGAGACTCGACCACGCTATGGAAGCACACTGTTTCTTCAGCGGAAAGTCCTTTTCTTCCCAGGGAGCTGCTTACAGTGTCTCCAGGCCCGTCAGAAACACTGTGTTTTAGGAACCTGCAAGGCAGCATGAAAGGAGCTTTCAAAGCGGGCAAGCAGGGCTTCTCTGGCGGCGCTGTGTTTGAGACTCGACCACGCTATGGAAGCACACTGTTTCTTCAGCGGAAAGTCCTTTTCTTCCCAGGGAGCTACTTACAGTGTCTCCAGGCCCGTCAGAAACACTGTGTTTTAGGAACCTGCAAGGCAGCATGAAAGGAGCTTTCAAAGCGGGCAAGCAGGGCTTCTCTGGCGGCGCTGTGTTTGAGACTCCGACTGCATTGAGCCCTGCATACCGGGTCTACAGGCCCGTCAAAAACCCTGTTTCTTCGGAAGCTGCAAGGCAGCATGAGTGGGGATTTCAAAATGGGAAAGCAAGGCTTGTGCCACCAGGCCCCCATTTCCAGTGAACCCGCAGCCTCTGTCCTTGCCCTTTCTAACAAATCATAAGACACTCCAGGGGCACACTGGTCACACTTGCCTGAATCAACTTTTCTGCACAGGGTGTTCTGCATGGAGCGAGCTCCCTCATCCAAGGATCGTGCGAGGAAAGCTATTGGGCCTTGGCCATTTTGAAGTCCTACAGAATGACAGGAAGAACTGTGCTTCAGTTGCAGTAGGAATGCAAGCCGACTTACTCCCGTCGCTGTGGGGTCTTCGGGTATGAGTGCCTAGAAGGAATGCGAAGCAGATTGTTTTTCTAAGTACAGCTCAGATGAGGGCAACGAGGCAGACTTCCATGGCATGTAGGACGGGAGCAAAGAGATGTCCTGCAGCTGTTGGATGGCTGAGGAAATCTAGCTGTCCCGAGGACGAGTGCCGTGTGTTGCCCTACACTCGGCGTACACACAGTGACTCTGAAGGGATCCCGGCCTGGATGTTTCTGTCTGAGCAGCCCAGAGGAGCCTGCCGCTCCTCAGTGATTTTGTAGGGAACAGGGTGCCCGGGCGAGGGTCCTAAGCGTCCGGAAAAGCCTACGAACGTTCAAATGATGCAGAACTGCGACTAAGACCTCATGGAAACTGCTCCACGCTTCCGCTCCAGCAGGGCAAGTCAAGGCCTCACGTGAGGTAAGTACTCATGTCCAGTTTCCCTTTAGCTCTAGAGCATGACAGGATGAGCTCCTGACCAGGCTATGGAAGCACACTGTTTCTTCAGCGGAAAGTCCTTTTCTTCCCAGGGAGCTGCTTACAGTGTCTCCAGGCCCGTCAGAAACACTGTGTTTTAGGAACCTCAAGGCAGCGTGAAAGGAGCTTTCAAAGCGGGCAAGCAGGGCTTCTCTGGCGGCGCTGTGTTTGAGACTCGACCAGGCTATGGAAGCACACTGTTTCTTCAGCGGAAAGTCCTTTTCTTCCCAGGGAGCTGCTTACAGTGTCTCCAGGCCCGTCAGAAACACTGTGTTTTAGGAACCTGCAAGGCAGCATGAAAGGAGCTTTCAAAGCGGGCAAGCAGGGCTTCTCTCTGGCGGCGCTGTGTTTGAGACTCGACCACGCTATGGAAGCACACTGTTTCTTCAGCGGAAAGTCCTTTTCTTCCCAGGGAGCTGCTTACAGTGTCTCCAGGCCCGTCAGAAACACTGTGTTTTAGGAACCTGCAAGGCAGCATGAAAGGAGCTTTCAAAGCGGGCAAGCAGGGCTTCTCTCTGGCGGCGCTGTGTTTGAGACTCGACCACGCTATGGAAGCACACTGTTTCTTCAGCGGAAAGTCCTTTTCTTCCCAGGGAGCTGCTTACAGTGTCTCCAGGCCCCTCAGAAACACTGTGTTTTCGGAACCTGCAAGGCAGCATGAAAGGAGCTTTCAAGGCGGGCAAGCAGGGCTTCTCTGGCGGCGCTGTGTTTGAGACTCGACCACGCTATGGAAGCACACTGTTTCTTCAGCGGAAAGTCCTTTTCTTCCCAGGGAGCTGCTTACAGTGTCTCCAGGCCCGTCAGAAACACTGTGTTTTAGGAACCTGCAAGGCAGCATGAAAGGAGCTTTCAAAGCGGGCAAGCAGGGCTTCTCTGGCGGCGCTGTGTTTGAGACTCGACCACGCTATGGAAGCACACTGTTTCTTCAGCGGAAAGTCCTTTTCTTCCCAGGGAGCTGCTTACAGTGTCTCCAGGCCCGTCAGAAACACTGTGTTTTAGGAACCTGCAAGGGAGCATGAAAGGAGCTTTCAAAGCGGGCAAGCAGGGCTTCTCTGGCGGCGCTGTGTTTGAGACTCGACCACGCTATGGAAGCACACTGTTTCTTCAGCGGAAAGTCCTTTTCTTCCCAGGGAGCTGCTTACAGTGTCTCCAGGCCCGTCAGAAACACTGTGTTTTCGGAACCTGCAAGGCAGCATGAAAGGAGCTTTCAAAGCGGGCAAGCAGGGCTTCTCTCTGGCGGCGCTGTGTTTGAGACTCGACCACGCTATGGAAGCACACTGTTTCTTCAGCGGAAAGTCCTTTTCTTCCCAGGGAGCTGCTTACAGTGTCTCCAGGCCCGTCAGAAACACTGTGTTTTAGGAACCTGCAAGGCAGCATGAAAGGAGCTTTCAAAGCGGGCAAGCAGGGCTTCTCTGGCGGCGCTGTGTTTGAGACTCGACCACGCTATGGAAGCACACTGTTTCTTCAGCGGAAAGTCCTTTTCTTCCCAGGGAGCTGCTTACAGTGTCTCCAGGCCCGTCAGAAACACTGTGTTTTAGGAACCTGCAAGGCAGCATGAAAGGAGCTTTCAAAGCGGGCAAGCAGGGCTTCTCTGGCGGCGCTGTGTTTGAGACTCGACCACGCTATGGAAGCACACTGTTTCTTCAGCGGAAAGTCCTTTTCTTCCCAGGGAGCTGCTTACAGTGTCTCCAGGCCCGTCAGAAACACTGTGTTTTAGGAACCTGCAAGGCAGCATGAAAGGAGCTTTCAAAGCGGGCAAGCAGGGCTTCTCTCTGGCGGCGCTGTGTTTGAGACTCGACCACGCTATGGAAGCACACTGTTTCTTCAGCGGAAAGTCCTTTTCTTCCCAGGGAGCTGCTTACAGTGTCTCCAGGCCCGTCAGAAACACTGTGTTTTAGGAACCTGCAAGGCAGCATGAAAGGAGCTTTCAAAGCGGGCAAGCAGGGCTTCTCTCTGGCGGCGCTGTGTTTGAGACTCGACCACGCTATGGAAGCACACTGTTTCTTCAGCGGAAAGTCCTTTTCTTCCCAGGGAGCTGCTTACAGTGTCTCCAGGCCCGTCAGAAACACTGTGTTTTAGGAACCTGCAAGGCAGCATGAAAGGAGCTTTCAAAGCGGGCAAGCAGGGCTTCTCTGGCGGCGCTGTGTTTGAGACTCGACCACGCTATGGAAGCACACTGTTTCTTCAGCGGAAAGTCCTTTTCTTCCCAGGGAGCTGCTTACAGTGTCTCCAGGCCCGTCAGAAACACTGTGTTTTCGGAACCTGCAAGGCAGCATGAAAGGAGCTTTCAAAGCGGGCAAGCAGGGCTTCTCTCTGGCGGCGCTGTGTTTGAGACTCGACCACGCTATGGAAGCACACTGTTTCTTCAGCGGAAAGTCCTTTTCTTCCCAGGGAGCTGCTTACAGTGTCTCCAGGCCCGTCAGAAACACTGTGTTTTAGGAACCTGCAAGGCAGCATGAAAGGAGCTTTCAAAGCGGGCAAGCAGGGCTTCTCTGGCGGCGCTGTGTTTGAGACTCGACCACGCTATGGAAGCACACTGTTTCTTCAGCGGAAAGTCCTTTTCTTCCCAGGGAGCTGCTTACAGTGTCTCCAGGCCCGTCAGAAACACTGTGTTTTAGGAACCTGCAAGGCAGCATGAAAGGAGCTTTCAACGCGGGCAAGCAGGGCTTCTCTGGCGGCGCTGTGTTTGAGACTCGACCACGCTATGGAAGCACACTGTTTCTTCAGCGGAAAGTCGTTTTCTTCCCAGGGAGCTGCTTACAGTGTCTCCAGGCCCGTCAGAAACACTGTGTTTTAGGAACCTGCAAGGCAGCATGAAAGGAGCTTTCAAAGCGGGCAAGCAGGGCTTCTCTGGCGGCGCTGTGTTTGAGACTCGACCACGCTATGGAAGCACACTGTTTCTTCAGCGGAAAGTCCTTTTCTTCCCAGGGAGCTGCTTACAGTGTCTCCAGGCCCGTCAGAAACACTGTGTTTTAGGAACCTGCAAGGCAGCATGAAAGGAGCTTTCAAAGCGGGCAAGCAGGGCTTCTCTGGCGGCGCTGTGTTTGAGACTCGACCACGCTATGGAAGCACACTGTTTCTTCAGCGGAAAGTCCTTTTCTTCCCAGGGAGCTGCTTACAGTGTCTCCAGGCCCGTCAGAAACACTGTGTTTTAGGAACCTGCAAGGCAGCATGAAAGGAGCTTTCAAAGCGGGCAAGCAGGGCTTCTCTGGCGGCGCTGTGTTTGAGACTCGACCACGCTATGGAAGCACACTGTTTCTTCAGCGGAAAGTCCTTTTCTTCCCAGGGAGCTGCTTACAGTGTCTCCAGGCCCGTCAGAAACACTGTGTTTTAGGAACCTGCAAGGCAGCATGAAAGGAGCTTTCAAAGCGGGCAAGCAGGGCTTCTCTCTGGCGGCGCTGTGTTTGAGACTCGACCACGCTATGGAAGCACACTGTTTCTTCAGCGGAAAGTCCTTTTCTTCCCAGGGAGCTGCTTACAGTGTCTCCAGGCCCGTCAGAAACACTGTGTTTTAGGAACCTGCAAGGCAGCATGAAAGGAGCTTTCAAAGCGGGCAAGCAGGGCTTCTCTCTGGCGGCGCTGTGTTTGAGACTCGACCACGCTATGGAAGCACACTGTTTCTTCAGCGGAAAGTCCTTTTCTTCCCAGGGAGCTGCTTACAGTGTCTCCAGGCCCGTCAGAAACACTGTGTTTTAGGAACCTGCAAGGCAGCATGAAAGGAGCTTTCAAAGCGGGCAAGCAGGGCTTCTCTGGCGGCGCTGTGTTTGAGACTCGACCACGCTATGGAAGCACACTGTTTCTTCAGCGGAAAGTCCTTTTCTTCCCAGGGAGCTGCTTACAGTGTCTCCAGGCCCGTCAGAAACACTGTGTTTTCGGAACCTGCAAGGCAGCATGAAAGGAGCTTTCAAAGCGGGCAAGCAGGGCTTCTCTCTGGCGGCGCTGTGTTTGAGACTCGACCACGCTATGGAAGCACACTGTTTCTTCAGCGGAAAGTCCTTTTCTTCCCAGGGAGCTGCTTACAGTGTCTCCAGGCCCGTCAGAAACACTGTGTTTTAGGAACCTGCAAGGCAGCATGAAAGGAGCTTTCAAAGCGGGCAAGCAGGGCTTCTCTGGCGGCGCTGTGTTTGAGACTCGACCACGCTATGGAAGCACACTGTTTCTTCAGCGGAAAGTCCTTTTCTTCCCAGGGAGCTGCTTACAGTGTCTCCAGGCCCGTCAGAAACACTGTGTTTTAGGAACCTGCAAGGCAGCATGAAAGGAGCTTTCAACGCGGGCAAGCAGGGCTTCTCTGGCGGCGCTGTGTTTGAGACTCGACCACGCTATGGAAGCACACTGTTTCTTCAGCGGAAAGTCGTTTTCTTCACAGGGAGCTGCTTACAGTGTCTCCAGGCCCGTCAGAAACACTGTGTTTTAGGAACCTGCAAGGCAGCATGAAAGGAGCTTTCAAAGCGGGCAAGCAGGGCTTCTCTGGCGGCGCTGTGTTTGAGACTCGACCACGCTATGGAAGCACACTGTTTCTTCAGCGGAAAGTCCTTTTCTTCCCAGGGAGCTGCTTACAGTGTCTCCAGGCCCGTCAGAAACACTGTGTTTTAGGAACCTGCAAGGCAGCATGAAAGGAGCTTTCAAAGCGGGCAAGCAGGGCTTCTCTCTGGCGGCGCTGTGTTTGAGACTCGACCACGCTATGGAAGCACACTGTTTCTTCAGCGGAAAGTCCTTTCCTTCCCAGGGAGCTGCTTACAGTGTCTCCAGGCCCGTCAGAAACACTGTGTTTTCGGAACCTGCAAGGCAGCATGAAAGGAGCTTTCAAAGCGGGCAAGCAGGGCTTCTCTCTGGCGGCGCTGTGTTTGAGACTCGACCACGCTATGGAAGCACACTGTTTCTTCAGCGGAAAGTCCTTTTCTTCCCAGGGAGCTGCTTACAGTGTCTCCAGGCCCGTCAGAAACACTGTGTTTTAGGAACCTGCAAGGCAGCATGAAAGGAGCTTTCAAAGCGGGCAAGCAGGGCTTCTCTGGCGGCGCTGTGTTTGAGACTCGACCACGCTATGGAAGCACACTGTTTCTTCAGCGGAAAGTCCTTTTCTTCCCAGGGAGCTGCTTACAGTGTCTCCAGGCCCGTCAGAAACACTGTGTTTTAGGAACCTGCAAGGCAGCATGAAAGGAGCTTTCAAAGCGGGCAAGCAGGGCTTCTCTGGCGGCGCTGTGTTTGAGACTCGACCACGCTATGGAAGCACACTGTTTCTTCAGCGGAAAGTCCTTTTCTTCCCAGGGAGCTGCTTACAGTGTCTCCAGGCCCGTCAGAAACACTGTGTTTTAGGAACCTGCAAGGCAGCATGAAAGGAGCTTTCAAAGCGGGCAAGCAGGGCTTCTCTCTGGCGGCGCTGTGTTTGAGACTCGACCACGCTATGGAAGCACACTGTTTCTTCAGCGGAAAGTCCTTTTCTTCCCAGGGAGCTGCTTACAGTGTCTCCAGGCCCGTCAGAAACACTGTGTTTTAGGAACCTGCAAGGCAGCATGAAAGGAGCTTTCAAAGCGGGCAAGCAGGGCTTCTCTGGCGGCGCTGTGTTTGAGACTCGACCACGCTATGGAAGCACACTGTTTCTTCAGCGGAAAGTCCTTTTCTTCCCAGGGAGCTGCTTACAGTGTCTCCAGGCCCGTCAGAAACACTGTGTTTTAGGAACCTGCAAGGCAGCATGAAAGGAGCTTTCAAAGCGGGCAAGCAGGGCTTCTCTGGCGGCGCTGTGTTTGAGACTCGACCACGCTATGGAAGCACACTGTTTCTTCAGCGGAAAGTCCTTTTCTTCCCAGGGAGCTGCTTACAGTGTCTCCAGGCCCGTCAGAAACACTGTGTTTTAGGAACCTGCAAGGCAGCATGAAAGGAGCTTTCAAAGCGGGCAAGCAGGGCTTCTCTCTGGCGGCGCTGTGTTTGAGACTCGACCACGCTATGGAAGCACACTGTTTCTTCAGCGGAAAGTCCTTTTCTTCCCAGGGAGCTGCTTACAGTGTCTCCAGGCCCGTCAGAAACACTGTGTTTTCGGAACCTGCAAGGCAGCATGAAAGGAGCTTTCAAAGCGGGCAAGCAGGGCTTCTCTCTGGCGGCGCTGTGTTTGAGACTCGACCACGCTATGGAAGCACACTGTTTCTTCAGCGGAAAGTCCTTTTCTTCCCAGGGAGCTGCTTACAGTGTCTCCAGGCCCGTCAGAAACACTGTGTTTTCGGAACCTGCAAGGCAGCATGAAAGGAGCTTTCAAAGCGGGCAAGCAGGGCTTCTCTCTGGCGGCGCTGTGTTTGAGACTCGACCACGCTATGGAAGCACACTGTTTCTTCAGCGGAAAGTCCTTTTCTTCCCAGGGAGCTGCTTACAGTGTCTCCAGGCCCGTCAGAAACACTGTGTTTTAGGAACCTGCAAGGCAGCATGAAAGGAGCTTTCAAAGCGGGCAAGCAGGGCTTCTCTGGCGGCGCTGTGTTTGAGACTCGACCACGCTATGGAAGCACACTGTTTCTTCAGCGGAAAGTCCTTTTCTTCCCAGGGAGCTGCTTACAGTGTCTCCAGGCCCGTCAGAAACACTGTGTTTTAGGAACCTGCAAGGCAGCATGAAAGGAGCTTTCAAAGCGGGCAAGCAGGGCTTCTCTGGCGGCGCTGTGTTTGAGACTCGACCACGCTATGGAAGCACACTGTTTCTTCAGCGGAAAGTCCTTTTCTTCCCAGGGAGCTGCTTACAGTGTCTCCAGGCCCGTCAGAAACACTGTGTTTTAGGAACCTGCAAGGCAGCATGAAAGGAGCTTTCAAAGCGGGCAAGCAGGGCTTCTCTGGCGGCGCTGTGTTTGAGACTCGACCACGCTATGGAAGCACACTGTTTCTTCAGCGGAAAGTCCTTTTCTTCCCAGGGAGCTGCTTACAGTGTCTCCAGGCCCGTCAGAAACACTGTGTTTTAGGAACCTGCAAGGCAGCATGAAAGGAGCTTTCAAAGCGGGCAAGCAGGGCTTCTCTGGCGGCGCTGTGTTTGAGACTCGACCACGCTATGGAAGCACACTGTTTCTTCAGCGGAAAGTCCTTTTCTTCCCAGGGAGCTGCTTACAGTGTCTCCAGGCCCGTCAGAAACACTGTGTTTTAGGAACCTGCAAGGCAGCATGAAAGGAGCTTTCAAAGCGGGCAAGCAGGGCTTCTCTCTGGCGGCGCTGTGTTTGAGACTCGACCACGCTATGGAAGCACACTGTTTCTTCAGCGGAAAGTCCTTTTCTTCCCAGGGAGCTGCTTACAGTGTCTCCAGGCCCGTCAGAAACACTGTGTTTTAGGAACCTGCAAGGCAGCATGAAAGGAGCTTTCAAAGCGGGCAAGCAGGGCTTCTCTCTGGCGGCGCTGTGTTTGAGACTCGACCACGCTATGGAAGCACACTGTTTCTTCAGCGGAAAGTCCTTTTCTTCCCAGGGAGCTGCTTACAGTGTCTCCAGGCCCGTCAGAAACACTGTGTTTTAGGAACCTGCAAGGCAGCATGAAAGGAGCTTTCAAAGCGGGCAAGCAGGGCTTCTCTGGCGGCGCTGTGTTTGAGACTCGACCACGCTATGGAAGCACACTGTTTCTTCAGCGGAAAGTCCTTTTCTTCCCAGGGAGCTGCTTACAGTGTCTCCAGGCCCGTCAGAAACACTGTGTTTTCGGAACCTGCAAGGCAGCATGAAAGGAGCTTTCAAAGCGGGCAAGCAGGGCTTCTCTCTGGCGGCGCTGTGTTTGAGACTCGACCACGCTATGGAAGCACACTGTTTCTTCAGCGGAAAGTCCTTTTCTTCCCAGGGAGCTGCTTACAGTGTCTCCAGGCCCGTCAGAAACACTGTGTTTTAGGAACCTGCAAGGCAGCATGAAAGGAGCTTTCAAAGCGGGCAAGCAGGGCTTCTCTGGCGGCGGTGTGTTTGAGACTCGACCACGCTATGGAAGCACACTGTTTCTTCAGCGGAAAGTCCTTTTCTTCCCAGGGAGCTGCTTACAGTGTCTCCAGGCCCGTCAGAAACACTGTGTTTTCGGAACCTGCAAGGCAGCATGAAAGGAGCTTTCAAAGCGGGCAAGCAGGGCTTCTCTCTGGCGGCGCTGTGTTTGAGACTCGACCACGCTATGGAAGCACACTGTTTCTTCAGCGGAAAGTCCTTTTCTTCCCAGGGAGCTGCTTACAGTGTCTCCAGGCCCGTCAGAAACACTGTGTTTTCGGAACCTGCAAGGCAGCATGAAAGGAGCTTTCAAAGCGGGCAAGCAGGGCTTCTCTCTGGCGGCGCTGTGTTTGAGACTCGACCACGCTATGGAAGCACACTGTTTCTTCAGCGGAAAGTCCTTTTCTTCCCAGGGAGCTGCTTACAGTGTCTCCAGGCCCGTCAGAAACACTGTGTTTTAGGAACCTGCAAGGCAGCATGAAAGGAGCTTTCAAAGCGGGCAAGCAGGGCTTCTCTGGCGGCGCTGTGTTTGAGACTCGACCACGCTATGGAAGCACACTGTTTCTTCAGCGGAAAGTCCTTTTCTTCCCAGGGAGCTGCTTACAGTGTCTCCAGGCCCGTCAGAAACACTGTGTTTTCGGAACCTGCAAGGCAGCATGAAAGGAGCTTTCAAAGCGGGCAAGCAGGGCTTCTCTCTGGCGGCGCTGTGTTTGAGACTCGACCACGCTATGGAAGCACACTGTTTCTTCAGCGGAAAGTCCTTTTCTTCCCAGGGAGCTGCTTACAGTGTCTCCAGGCCCGTCAGAAACACTGTGTTTTAGGAACCTGCAAGGCAGCATGAAAGGAGCTTTCAAAGCGGGCAAGCAGGGCTTCTCTGGCGGCGCTGTGTTTGAGACTCGACCACGCTATGGAAGCACACTGTTTCTTCAGCGGAAAGTCCTTTTCTTCCCAGGGAGCTGCTTACAGTGTCTCCAGGCCCGTCAGAAACACTGTGTTTTAGGAACCTGCAAGGCAGCATGAAAGGAGCTTTCAACGCGGGCAAGCAGGGCTTCTCTGGCGGCGCTGTGTTTGAGACTCGACCACGCTATGGAAGCACACTGTTTCTTCAGCGGAAAGTCCTTTTCTTCCCAGGGAGCTGCTTACAGTGTCTCCAGGCCCGTCAGAAACACTGTGTTTTAGGAACCTGCAAGGCAGCATGAAAGGAGCTTTCAAAGCGGGCAAGCAGGGCTTCTCTGGCGGCGCTGTGTTTGAGACTCGACCACGCTAGGGAAGCACACTGTTTCTTCAGCGGAAAGTCCTTTTCTTCCCAGGGAGCTGCTTACAGTGTCTCCAGGCCCGTCAGAAACACTGTGTTTTAGGAACCTGCAAGGCAGCATGAAAGGAGCTTTCAAAGCGGGCAAGCAGGGCTTCTCTCTGGCGGCGCTGTGTTTGAGACTCGACCACGCTATGGAAGCACACTGTTTCTTCAGCGGAAAGTCCTTTCCTTCCCAGGGAGCTGCTTACAGTGTCTCCAGGCCCGTCAGAAACACTGTGTTTTAGGAACCTGCAAGGCAGCATGAAAGGAGCTTTCAAAGCGGGCAAGCAGGGCTTCTCTCTGGCGGCGCTGTGTTTGAGACTCGACCACGCTATGGAAGCACACTGTTTCTTCAGCGGAAAGTCCTTTTCTTCCCAGGGAGCTGCTTACAGTGTCTCCAGGCCCGTCAGAAACACTGTGTTTTAGGAACCTGCAAGGCAGCATGAAAGGAGCTTTCAAAGCGGGCAAGCAGGGCTTCTCTGGCGGCGCTGTGTTTGAGACTCGACCACGCTATGGAAGCACACTGTTTCTTCAGCGGAAAGTCCTTTTCTTCCCAGGGAGCTGCTTACAGTGTCTCCAGGCCCGTCAGAAACACTGTGTTTTCGGAACCTGCAAGGCAGCATGAAAGGAGCTTTCAAAGCGGGCAAGCAGGGCTTCTCTGGCGGCGCTGTGTTTGAGACTCGACCACGCTATGGAAGCACACTGTTTCTTCAGCGGAAAGTCCTTTTCTTCCCAGGGAGCTGCTTACAGTGTCTCCAGGCCCGTCAGAAACACTGTGTTTTAGGAACCTGCAAGGCAGCATGAAAGGAGCTTTCAAAGCGGGCAAGCAGGGCTTCTCTGGCGGCGCTGTGTTTGAGACTCGACCACGCTATGGAAGCACACTGTTTCTTCAGCGGAAAGTCCTTTTCTTCCCAGGGAGCTGCTTACAGTGTCTCCAGGCCCGTCAGAAACACTGTGTTTTAGGAACCTGCAAGGCAGCATGAAAGGAGCTTTCAACGCGGGCAAGCAGGGCTTCTCTGGCGGCGCTGTGTTTGAGACTCGACCACGCTATGGAAGCACACTGTTTCTTCAGCGGAAAGTCCTTTTCTTCCCAGGGAGCTGCTTACAGTGTCTCCAGGCCCGTCAGAAACACTGTGTTTTAGGAACCTGCAAGGCAGCATGAAAGGAGCTTTCAAAGCGGGCAAGCAGGGCTTCTCTGGCGGCGCTGTGTTTGAGACTCGACCACGCTATGGAAGCACACTGTTTCTTCAGCGGAAAGTCCTTTTCTTCCCAGGGAGCTGCTTACAGTGTCTCCAGGCCCGTCAGAAACACTGTGTTTTAGGAACCTGCAAGGCAGCATGAAAGGAGCTTTCAAAGCGGGCAAGCAGGGCTTCTCTCTGGCGGCGCTGTGTTTGAGACTCGACCACGCTATGGAAGCACACTGTTTCTTCAGCGGAAAGTCCTTTCCTTCCCAGGGAGCTGCTTACAGTGTCTCCAGGCCCGTCAGAAACACTGT